>NW_027263037.1:21139-117658 GCF_902827115.2 Pseudochaenichthys georgianus | reverse complement strand
GTTTATCGGGATGACGTCATAATTCCTAATATCGGGCCGATAATTATCGGTCCGATATTAGGAATGATGACGTCATCCCGATAAAAGTATTAATAGCCCCGATAATATACAATATATTTTTGGGTAAAAGAAAGAAAGAGATCCTGCGATGTGGTGGGTTGGGATGAGGGGCGCTTGTTTTTCTCTCGGCTCCTCCCGTTTTGCCAGCACTGTGGTGTTAGTGGTTTAGGAAGAGGGGAGTTCTTCACAATCCAGCGTCCCTAATACTTCGAACCTGATCAGTCACCTGAAAACATCGCCATCGCTACAATGGTGTGGTAAAAAGCGTACGAAGACAATAATGCAATACAAAGTGTGTGTGTGTGTGTGGTGTGTGTGTGTGTGTGTGGGTGTGTGTGTGTGTGTGTTGTGTGTGTGGGTGTGTGTGTGTGTGTGTGTGTGTGTGTGTGTGTGTGTGGTGGTGTGTGTTGTGTGTGTGGGTGTGTGTGGTGGTGTGGTGTGTGTGTGTGTGTGTGTGTGTGTGTGTGTGGCCAACATTTTGGTAAAACAATTGGTAATAAAAAAAATAATAATAAAAAAATAATCGTTATATTTCGATTACATTGTTTTTGTAATCGTTGCAAGCCATAAGTGTAATTGCGATTAAAATACGATTAATTGAGCAGCCCTAATCCGAGCAAGAACTACCCACCTTTGTTTAAAACCAGAGACGAGGGAATCTAATTGAAGGTTACCGCGCATCCAGTTTTCAATCCGCTCGTTCTGATCGATTCTCACCACCAGAATACGGACTCATCACTTTTCTCAAAGGATTAACAGACGAGCTTTGGTTGGAGAATGTAAACTCTTCGCTGCAGGGCTTTACGAAGCTCAGTGAATACTTTCTTTCATTTGCTTCGATGTATGCGATGTTCCTCTGACCTTCCCGTCACGGCGCGGCGTCGGAGTCCGTCACATGAAAGAGTGAGGAAGAGACATGTGAGCTGAAGTGACTCGAGGTCATTCATTAGAGATACTGAATGGAGAATGTTCTGGAAATCTCTTTTTGATGGAAAGCACTATGCCACTGAACTCTTTAAAGTAGAGACACTACATACTGATATACCTGAACATCAGCAGGAGAGGACTAGTAGAGACACTACATACTGATATACACCTGAACATCAGCAGGAGAGGACTCTTTAAAGTAGAGACATACATACTGATATACACCTGAACATCAGCAGGAGAGGACTCTTTAAAGTAGAGACACTACATACTGATATACACCTGAACATCAGCAGGAGAGGACTCTTTAAAGTAGAGACACTACATACTGATATACACCTGAACATCAGCAGGAGAGGACTCTTTAAAGTAGAGACACTACATACTGATATACACCTGAACATCAGCAGGAGAGGACTCTTTAAAGTAGAGACACTACATACTGATATACACCTGAACATCAGCAGGAGAGGACTCTTTAAAGTAGAGACACTACATACTGATATACACCTGAACATCAGCAGGAGAGGACTCTTTAAAGTAGAGACACTACATACTGATATACACCTGAACATCAGCAGGAGAGGACTCTTTAAAGTAGAGACACTACATACTGATATACACCTGAACATCAGCAGGAGAGGACTCTTTAAAGTAGAGACACTACATACTGATATACACCTGAACATCAGCAGGAGAGGACTCTTTAAAGTAGAGACATACATACTGATATACACCTGAACATCAGCAGGAGAGGACTCTTTAAAGTAGAGACATACATACTGATATACACCTGAACATCAGCAGGAGAGGACTCTTTAAAGTAGAGACACTACATACTGATATACACCTGAACATCAGCAGGAGAGGACTCTTTAAAGTAGAGACACTACATACTGATATACACCTGAACATCAGCAGGAGAGGACTCTTTAAAGTAGAGACACTACATACTGATATACACCTGAACATCAGCAGGAGAGGACTCTTTAAAGTAGAGCCACTACATACTGATATACACCTGAACATCAGCAGGAGAGGACTCTTTAAAGTAGAGACACTACATACTGATATACACCTGAACATCAGCAGGAGAGGACTCTTTAAAGTAGAGACACTACATACTGATATACACCTGAACATCAGCAGGAGAGGACTCTTTAAAGTAGAGACACTACATACTGATATACACCTGAACATCAGCAGGAGAGGACTCTTTAAGTAGAGACACTACATACTGATATACACCTGAACATCAGCAGGAGAGGACTCTTTAAAGTAGAGACACTACATACTGATATACACCTGAACATCAGCAGGAGAGGACTCTTTAAAGTAGAGACACTACATACTGATATACACCTGAACATCAGCAGGAGAGGACTCTTTAAAGTAGAGACACTACATACTGATATACACCTGAACATCAGCAGGAGAGGACTCTTTAAAGTAGAGACACTACATACTGATATACACCTGAACATCAGCAGGAGAGGACTCTTTAAAGTAGAACATACATACTGATATACACCTGAACATCAGCAGGAGAGGACTCTTTAAAGTAGAGACACTACATACTGATATACACCTGAACATCAGCAGGAGAGGACTCTTTAAAGTAGAGACACTACATACTGATATACACCTGAACATCAGCAGGAGAGGACTCTTTAAAGTAGAGACAATACATACTGATACACCTGAACATCAGCAGGAGAGGACTCTTTAAAGTAGAGACACTACATACTGATATACACCTGAACATCAGCAGGAGAGGACTCTTTAAAGTAGAGACACTACATACTGATATACACCTGAACATCAGCAGGAGAGGACTCTTTAAAGTAGAGACACTACATACTGATAAACACCGACATCAGCAGGAGAGGACTCTTTAAAGTAGAGACACTACATACTGATATACACCTGAACATCAGCAGGAGAGGACTCTTTAAAGTAGAGACACTACATACTGATATACACCTGAACATCAGCAGGAGAGACTCTTTAAAGTAGAGACACTACATACTGATATACACCTGAACATCAGCAGGAGAGGACTCTTTAAAGTAGAGACTACATACTGATATACACCTGAACATCAGCAGGAGAGGACTCTTTAAAGTAGAGACACTACATACTGATATACACCTGAACATCAGCAGGAGAGGACTCTTTAAAGTAGAGACACTACATACTGATATCCACCTGAACATCAGCAGGAGAGGACTCTTTAAAGTAGAGACACTACATACTGATATACACCTGAACATCAGCAGGAGAGGACTCTTTAAAGTAGAGACACTACATACTGATATACACCTGAACATCAGCAGGAGAGGACTCTTTAAAGTAGAGACACTACATACTGATATACACCTGAACATCAGCAGGAGAGGACTCTTTAAAGTAGAGACACTACATACTGATATACACCTGAACATCAGCAGGAGAGGACTCTTTAAAGTAGAGACACTACATACTGATATACACCTGAACATCAGCAGGAGAGGACTCTTTAAAGTAGAGACACTACATACTGATATACACCTGAACATCAGCAGGAGAGGACTCTTTAAAGTAGAGACACTACATACTGATATACACCTGAACATCAGGAGAGGACTCTTTAAAGTAGAGACACTACATACTGATATACACCTGAACATCACAGGAGAGGACTCTTTAAAGTAGAGACACTACATACTGATATACACCTGAACATCAGCAGGAGAGGACTCTTTAAAGTAGAGACACTACATACTGATATCCACCTGAACATCAGCAGGAGAGGACTCTTTAAAGTAGAGACACAACATACTGATATACACCTGAACATCAGCAGGAGAGGACTCTTTAAAGTAGAGACACTACATACTGATATACACCTGAACATCAGCAGGAGAGGACTCTTTAAAGTAGAGACACTACCTACTGATATACACCTGAACATCAGCAGGAGAGGACTCTTTAAAGTAGAGACACTACATACTGATATACACCTGAACATCAGCAGGAGAGGACTCTTTAAAGTAGACACTACATACTGATATACACCTGATCATCAGCAGGAGAGGACTCTTTAAAGTAGAGACACTACATACTGATATACACCTGAACATCAGCAGGAGAGGACTCTTTAAAGTAGAGACACTACATACTGATATACACCTGAACATCAGCAGGAGAGGACTCTTTAAAGTAGAGACACTACATACTGATATACACCTGAACATCAGCATGAGAGGACTCTTTAAAGTAGAGACACTACATACTGATATACACCTGAACATCAGCAGGAGAGGACTCTTTAAAGTAGAGACACTACATACTGATATACACCTGAACATCAGCAGGAGAGGACTCTTTAAAGTAGAGACACTACATACTGATATACACCTGAACATCAGCAGGAGAGGACTCTTTAAAGTAGAGACACTACATACTGATATACACCTGAACATCAGCAGGAGAGGACTCTTTAAAGTAGAGACACTACATACTGATATACACCTGAACATCAGCAGGAGAGGACTCTTTAAAGTAGAGACACTACATACTGATATACACCTGAACATCAGCAGGAGAGGACTCTTTAAAGTAGAGACACTACATACTGATATCCACCTGAACATCAGCAGGAGAGGACTCTTTAAAGTAGAGACACAACATACTGATATACACCTGAACATCAGCAGGAGAGGACTCTTTAAAGTAGAGACACTACATACTGATATACACCTGAACATCAGCAGGAGAGGACTCTTTAAAGTAGAGACACTACCTACTGATATACACCTGAACATCAGCAGGAGAGGACTCTTTAAAGTAGAGACACTACATACTGATATACACCTGAACATCAGCAGGAGAGGACTCTTTAAAATAGAACACTACATACTGATATACACCTGATCATCAGCAGGAGAGGACTCTTTAAAGTAGAGACACTACATACTGATATACACCTGAACATCAGCAGGAGAGGACTCTTTAAAGTAGAGACACTACATACTGATATACACCTGAACATCAGCAGGAGAGGACTCTTTAAAGTAGAGACACTACATACTGATATACACCTGAACATCAGCAGGAGAGGACTCTTTAAAGTAGAGACACTACATACTGATATACACCTGAACATCAGCAGGAGAGGACTCTTTAAAGTAGAGACACTACATACTGATATACACCTGAACCTCAGCAGGAGAGGACTCTTTAAAGTAGAGACACTACATACTGATATACACATGAACATCAGCAGGAGAGGACTCTTTAAAGTAGAGACACTACATACTGATATACACCTGAACATCAGCAGGAGAGGACTCTTTAAAGTAGAGACACTACATACTGATATACACCTGAACATCAGCAGGAGAGGACTCTTTAAAGTAGAGACACTACATACTGATATACTCCTGAACATCAGCAGGAGAGGACTCTTTAAAGTAGAGACACTACATACTGATATACACCTGAACATCAGCAGGAGAGGACTCTTTAAAGTAGAGACACTACATACTGATATACACCTGAACATCAGCAGGAGAGGACTCTTTAAAGTAGAGACACTACATACTGATATACACCTGAACATCAGCAGGAGAGGACTCTTTAAAGTAGAGACACTACATACTGATATACACCTGAACATCAGCAGGAGAGGACTCTTTAAAGTAGAGACACTACATACTGATATACACCTGAACATCAGCAGGAGAGGACTCTTTAAAGTAGAGACACTACATACTGATATACACCTGAACATCAGCAGGAGAGGACTCTTTAAAGTAGAGACACTACATACTGATATACACCTGAACATCAGCAGGAGAGGACTCTTTAAAGTAGAGACACTACATACTGATACACCTGAACATCAGCAGGAGAGGACTCTTTAAAGTAGAGACACTACATACTGATATACACCTGAACATCAGCAGGAGAGGACTCTTTAAAGTAGAGACACTACATACTGATATACACCTGAACATCAGCAGGAGAGGACTCTTTAAAGTATAGACACTACATACTGATATACACCTGAACATCAGCAGGAGAGGACTCTTTAAAGTAGAGACACTACATACTGATATACACCTGAACATCAGCAGGAGAGGACTCTTTAAAGTAGAGACACTACATACTGATATACACCTGAACATCAGCAGGAGAGGACTCTTTAAAGTAGAGACACTACATACTGATATACACCTGAACATCAGCAGGAGAGGACTCTTTAAAGTAGAGACACTACATACTGATATACACCTGAACATCAGCAGGAGAGGACTCTTTAAAGTAGAGACACTACATACTGATATACACCTGAACATCAGCAGGAGAGGACTCTTTAAAGTAGAGACACTACATACTGATATACACCTGAACATCAGCAGGAGAGGACTCTTTAAAGTAGAGACACTACATACTGATATACACCTGAACATCAGCAGGAGAGGACTCTTTAAAGTAGAGACACTACATCCTGATATACACCTGAACATCAGCAGGAGAGGACTCTTTAAAGTAGAGACACTACATACTGATATACACCTGAACATCAGCAGGAGAGGACTCTTTAAAGTAGAGACACTACCTACTAAGGCTGCACGATATTGAAAAAAAACTGACATTGCGGTTTTTTGTTCCCCTGCGATATATATTGCGTTTTTTTTAACCTGTTAAGCCCCAAGGTCAAGGTTACTTTTTTTTCACGACACTGTGTCTCAGGGGATCTTAATATTTAAGAGCCTATTGATGTGTGATACCAGATTAACGGGAATAATCTCAGCTAACTGACGATACAACACCTTTTTACCAAAACAAAACAGAAGTCTCATAAGAAGCATCTAAATGACCCCTGAGCGAAAAATGCTAACGGACTTTGGCACAGAACTCAAGATAAAAGTACCCTTATTACTTATCGTAGCTGCACATACAAGATATCCGATTAAAGCTGAGACTCCACAGATTATGTAGCTATATAGTTTCATCACTGAGTGATCCGGACTCGCGACAGGGGAAGCAAACACAGACATCACAACACGTACCTTTACGGAGCTTCTAGGGGAGATCGTCTCACCGTAGCTGTTGTTCTGATCAAAAGACGTGTTCAATGGCATTAAAATGAGAAAAAACGCGTCTGAATCGGTTAATCCATAGGTTGATAATGTATCTGTGGCTTTGAAGCAATTGTTTATAATCCATAATTCCATTGTTATGTAAAAATCGGAGCACAAAAGTTAGCTGCTAATGGTAGCCACCATGCTGCTTCCGGTCTTGGCTACGCGACAGTCGAACACCATAGACCTGGTTCCCAACCTTTGTTTACCAAGGCACCCCTGAAAATATTTCTCGACCCCAAGGCACCCCAACTTTTGTAGATTTAAAAACCACTTCAGAGCTTAAACTAAAAACAATAAAACACCATAAATTGGTTTTCAATGTGTATTTAATTGAATAGAACATTTTATAGAACAAATAATGTTCACACATAATAACAAGAACCAGACTAAAAACGTCAACACATTTCTATGATGAATTCAATATTATAAACAGCCCTCTTTTGTTTTGGCTGAAAATAGTAGGCTGTGTAAAAACACGAATACATCAATACCGTTATTATTTTACATTTGGATTTGAAAAGAGGCAGGCCTATGATCACTTGGATAAATAATAACGTAATAGAATTGGAGGGATGAAACAATGCCCTCTGACCTGACTGGTCACGTGACTCATCGACCACATCCCACATATGAAACCTTCTGCATTTCGCTCTCCAGATAATGCTGATGGACTAAATCCTAAATCATGCAAGAAAGGCACACAAATGAACATCCAAACACAAACATTTCTCAGAGTTCTCGATGCGAGGGGGGGGTAGTGGACAGCGCAGCGCGGAGGGCCTGCCCCGCTGGCAGCCGGGGGCGGGGCTTGTTTTTGACAGAAGCGAGTGAGGAACACGCCAGCTCGCACAAGTAGGAGGTTGGAAACTGTAAAAGCACATTGATGGCACTCTCTGAGAGGGATGGATACTCATGTCCCACAAGCAGCCAAAATATATCCAGACGTAGTTCCCCGTGCTTCAGTTTCAGGGAGCGGTCCATAGATAGCTCTGCGAGTTCATCCTGAGCTCTGCTGTTTAAACTTGTGGCTGATATTAATGAGGATTAAACGGAGCCAATCGAAGTCTTCATTCATAGGAGGGAAATATGACTCAAACCTCCCTCCAGCACTCGCTACAACTTGTAGAAAATGCTGTCTTGTGCGCTTGGTCACTGGATGTCAGCGGAAACATTTCAATGTTTTTCTTGGCGACTTTATTTTGCCACAGTCTTAACTTGGATCGGAAACCATTGAGTTTGTCTGTGGCTGTCAGGATATTCTCATTCTTCCCTTGCATTCTGATGTTGAGGTCATTGAGGTGGCTAAAATATCTGCCAGATGCAACCCACCACGATTCATCATCCATGTGTTCAAGTCGTGCTCATTTGCAATGCAACAAGTTCGTCTCGGAGCTCGTAGACACGGGACAGCACCTTGCCCCGTGACAGCCAGCGGACCTCCGTGTGCAGTAAAAGGCCATGGTGCTCAGCCCCCATCTCATTGCACAATGTTCTGAACAACCGCGACTTCAGCAGGCGGGACTTGATGTAGTTCACTATTTTCACAGCTTGTTCTAATACTGCAGTGAAGTCTGGTGGCATAGCTTTGGCGACAAGGGCTTCTCGGTGTAACATGCAGTGGGTTATCTGTACATCGGGATTGACCTGTCTCACTTTATTTACAAAGCCTTTCACCCTCCCCGTCATTGAGGCAGCCCCGTCGGTGCTAATACTGTGGCACATCCCCCAGTTTAGACCCTGTTCTGTCAGGTAATCAGCTGTGGTCTTGTACATTTCCTCTCCGGTTGCATGTGTGTGTAACTCTTTGCAAAAAAAGAAGTTCTCCTCAATGGATTCTCCGTCAGCATACCTCACGTTGCAAAGAGTTGACAGTGGCCACTTATGTCTGTTGAATCATCAACTTGCAGAGCGAATTTGCCACTTCTCTGTATTTTTTTAGTTAGGACAGTTTCTATGTCTACTGACATGTCATCGATGCGACGTTTGATTGTATTGTTGGATAATGGAATGTTATCGATTTCTTTAGTAGCACCTGGCCCTATCACCACTTCCTTACATGCCAGTAGAACGAGGTTCTCCGCGACAGTGTGGGCTGTGTTGCCTTGGCGATTAACTCAGCGACCAAATAGCCGGCCTCTTGAGCGAGAGACACGCAGAGACGGAAGCATACGATGACTCTGCTTCTCATGCTGTGATTTCAGTCTCTGGAAATACTCAGAGTCCTTGGAATTTACTTGGCACCATTCCTTCGGTGGATAATTTTCCTCTGCAGATCAGGCTTTCTGGCGTCGAGCAGTCAGCGCCGCAGTCCAGGAGAAACCATACCGCAGGAGCTTTCGCTGTACTGTCTGCTTTTAGACTTCTTTGTGCGCTGCTGTTCCATCATGTTCTGTCATCCCTGCCGTGTGTTGAGGGCTGGTGCTTCTTTATTTACTGTCACTACGTAACGACCATCTTGTAATTATTTGGCGCGAGGGATAAAAAGCTGCTCTGCACACCGTAAACAATGACGGCTGACGTAAATCATGAGAAGTTAAGCAGTTTAATATTTCTAAATCTGAGCAATATATGTTTTATTAGCTTATGAACTCATGTAATAAAATAAAGTGTATATGAAGTGAAGTTTATTAAGTGAGAAAAAAATTGGAACATAAAAATACATTTTTTGCGGCACACTTGGACACCGGTTGGGAACCACTGCCATAGACTGACTAATACACACATTCCCAAATAAGGAGTGAGAGTGACGCGTAGCCAAAACCGGAAGCTGCAGCCACTCCTAAAACATTCAGTGTCCTTGAGCTGAGGCCCCGCTACCTTTGAAGGACTTCAAAACATGACAGAAATGACTAAGCTTTCACAATCCCGCACAAATTATCCCGCGATCAAAATTCTGCTCGTACATTTCACTTGAGTTTGGTGTGAGGTTTTCTGACTCTGCCTTTACAAGAGCTATAGACTTTTATTTGAGCAGTTCCTTCCTCACAGATCCTCTAAAGCTGTGTCAGTCTTTAAAGGGTTTATTATTGGGTAGCTTCGGCTTTCTGCAGTTTGTTTTGGTGGCTTTGAGTTCAACCTTCGGCTGAGTTATCCAAGGACAGCCTCACTTGAAGGCTCTCCAGCTTTGCTTTGGCTCGTTGCCTCGGTGCCACAGCCACTCATGTTTTTAAGTGTGTGTGTGTGTGTGTGGTTGTGTGTGGGGTTGTGTGTGCTCCGCAGGCAAGTCTCTTATAGGACCTCTCTGTGTTTGGCTCCATTCGTATCCTCCGTCCTGATCAGTCAGATCCATTTCCCAAAATAAGAAGTTGCCAGCAGGCTCCAGAGAGAAAGAGGTGTTTCCAGGTGCAGCAGTTGGTGTTCGGCCAAAGAGTATTGTATAATCGGACAAATGTAATCTTTATGAACATGCTGACACGGTTAACAGACCATCCCAGTCTTCTAGAATATTAACAGTTGCAGTTACAAGTTATATAATACATGAACATTAACGCTGCGTTCATAAATATGTTTCTTTTTAGGATTTAGCTAAATGAATGATGGCACTTATATAAAAAATAGGGATGTCCCGATTTGCTCCCGATCCGATTCCGATCATTTGATTTTCCCGATCCAATCTTTATGCAATGCATTAAGAGAAAAAAAAGCATTGAAGTTGTGCCTTAAGGTTTTTTTTTATTTAAATGACAGTACCCAACTACCCATTCTATCCAACATGGATATAGCTTCTTTTTTTCACAGCAGCTTTGGATCAAAACAAAATAAAGCTTATCAGGGCTCGTTAGCTTGAGACACTGCGCCCACTCTGTTGCCGGCTTTGAGAGAAATAAGCAACCAGGTCTGAAAACAAGCCCAAAAGAAGCAACACATGCATGATGTTGTGTCATTTTAAACCAAAACTGAGGCCTCCGGTTGACTTTAAGACGTGAACATGGTCATTTTTGTTTTGTAACATTAAATAAAAATAATAAAAATATTTTACAAAAAAAAAAAATAATCCCGATCTTTTTCTCCCCATTCCGATCTTTTGAAAATCACGTGATTGGATCAGGACATCTCTAATAAAAAAGTATTATCCTAACTATCAGGATGCACAAATCACATAAAGGCTCGACTTAGCTTAGCATTAGCAATTGCCTATGCTAACACAAGCTAAGAGCTATCCTTCCCCTGCCAAAACTGTGCTACTTCATATTTTTGACCGTATAAGAAGATGAAATGTCTGTCCGTTGTGTAAACCAATTATAGTGATGGTGTTAAATCGATTTTAGGTATCGGTGGAGACCAAAACAGAGCTAAAAGAGAGTGAATATGCAAAATGCATGCTAACAAATCATTTTGAAAAGAAGGCTGATATTGTTGCTTGTCTGCTAGAATCCAATCCACTTTATTTATATAGCACAGTTTAAAAACAGAGGGTTTGCCAAAGTGCTTCACTATGAACATAACATTATAATAAAATATAATATTAGACGAATAGATACAAAAAGCACACATAAGAATAAATACAAGGCTCATAAAGACTATGGACAGACAGTAAAAGCATACAAATAGATATGACACAGCTCAGACTGGCTGGTAAGCGAGGGAAAATAGGTGGGTCTTTAGGCGGGACTTAAAAGCTTCAAGAGTGGGCGACAATTTAACATGAGGGGGCAGGTCGTTCCAGAGCCTGGAGGACTTAGGCTTAGAAGTGTACATAGTTATAATATATGTTTGTCACTGCGATTTCATTGGTTTAAAAGCACATTCTTCTGGCCATATATTGCATATTGCTGCTTTGAAATAATATAATAAGAGTTAACGATGCATCTATCAGCCAAACATGGGTGATTTCATTCCTGGTTAAAGTTGGAGGTCTGTGAGACTTGAATCTATGCAGTAAAGAGTTCAATGGTGAGGTTTAAAGGCTTAAAAGAACAAAGACATGCTTTAAATGTTATAAAAGACAGGGATCTGAGTCCGACCCGAGGTAAATGGGGACATCCCTCACATTGAAACGATTCACTGAATCACACAGTGTGCCAAATCTCTGATAGGATCTATATAAAACCGCCAACACGTATGAAACAAATTCAAGATGTTGCTTCTGGCAGGGATTACAACTTCTGTCAGGATGTGGAAAATGTTCTGGAAGCTCCCCAGATGCAAAACAAAGATGATTGTGTGAGATGGTAAAATGGAAGTGAGCACAACTGAACCACACATGTTCTGCGTGTCGATAATTTGATGCCGGGGTGGGGACTGTAAGTAAACAGCTGTCTGGGTTTTTGTCGACGCAAGTGTTCGTGCATAAAGAACATTGCGCTGCTGTGATAAGACATTTTTGAGAGATACTAATACTGTGCTGTGCAGCTGCCAGAAACAACTTCCCATCGCTCGGGTGTGTTTCTGTCCAGTTCTTTCAATACAACGCTTAACTGTGTTTTAAAACCCTTTATTCCAGAATTATTATTATTTAACCAGAAACAATAAATGATTAGGGATTAATATAATAATAATAATATAAATTTGTATAGCGCCTTTCAGGAAACCCAAGGTCGCTTTACAAGTCGGGTAGGGGGGGGGGGGGGAGTAGGGGGAAAAAGGCAGACAGGTTAAGGGGGTGGGGGGGGGGGGGTAGCGGAAAAAATAAACCTATTAAACTAACTATACAGTGGGGGGATTACATTTCTTTTGCAATGCCGCACTACGGTGGTGCAGCGATCGGGCCAAGAAGGCAGCAAACTCTCATGTTGACATCCAATCAAATACGAGCAACACATACGAACGTACAGGCAAATAGTCACATGTCATGTCCATGCATCAACTGAAGAAGTTACATGTGCGTTTGATATGTTAATTATTGTAGATGTAAATATGCTGGAGTTGGCATCAAAATGCTAATTTACATGCATAGTCCCTAAAACAGAAACTTTACAATTGATAATACACAACTTAAAGTAATAAAAGACATTGTACTTCAGTTCTTAACACAAACAAAGAACAAGAAGACCAGTGCATTGTTGGGTCTCTGCCTCACAAACTTTCTCAGCTACAGAAGTTCTCCGGGGGGGTCCATGTTTTGACTGCCAGAGGTGGGAAGTAGTAGAGTACAAATACTTCGTTACTGTACTTGAGTACATTTTTCTGGGTATCAGTACTTTACTCCACTACTTATTTTTCTGACGAATTTTTACTTTGACTCTTACATGTGAACTCAAATACCTGTACTTTCTACTTCTACATGTTGAACTCAAATACCTGTACTTTCTACTTCTTACATGTTGAACGCAAATACCTGTACTTTCTACTTCTTACATGTTGAACGCAATACCTGTACTTTCTACTTCTTACATGTTGAACTCAAATACCTGTACTTTCTACTTCTTACATTTTGAACCCAAATACCTGTACTTTCTACTTCTTACATGTTGAACTCAAATACCTGTACTTTCTACTTCTTACATGTTGAACTCAAATACCTGTACTTTCTACTTCTCACATGTTGAACCCAAATACCTGTACTTTCTACTTCTTACATGTTGAACACAAATACCTGTACTTTCTACTTCTTATGGCATCTATGTACTTTCTTTACGACGACCTCAGTCTTACAGTAGCGTGGCCTAGCAACAGCTAAAGCCTGGTAGGCTATTGCATGCTATTTAGCTTAAGCTAGTTGGTAGCAAAATGCCTCCGTTCTCTACAGATGACTTCCACAAACTTCTACAGAAGATGGCTGTGTTGGAAATGAAAATGCAACGGTTGGAAGTTAACGTGGAAGTGAATGGACTATGTCGTGGGAATGACACCACTTTACCAGTTTTGCAAAATAATGGAAAAGGGTATGCTAACTCACAGCTAGTTAGCAGCTACAAGGATTCCAAGGAACAGGAGGGCTGTGTACCGCGTCATAAATCTACAAGTGGTGGTCCTCCCTGGAACTCTGGGTGCAAAGCCTAAGAGTAAATCATTTCCATGGGATTTGGGAGGACGGATAACAGGCAGAGCCCAGCGCTCTGAAATCTGTGATGCGACCGGCTGGCCTGCATTGTTATCACCCAGGAAGAGCGCCTCTTCAACCCCTAAACAGCCGTGGACAGCTGCTAAAGGGAGAACTACAAAAAATCCTCCTAAACCACCAAGTGTGCCAATCCAGAACAGATACGCTCCGCTGACCGAGAGCCGGAGATCTCTTTCTGATGACCTGGATAACCCGTCCTCTTCACACAGCAGGGTAAGGACCAATAGCTACTCCAAAAGTAAAAGGCTAGAGGGAAAGCTAACGACTGGGCCTGAAACTCTTATTGTGGGTGACTCTGCTGTAAGAGATGTAAAAGGTCTGTGTAGTAAGACTAAGAACAACACCAAAGTACTCTGTTTTCCCAAGGATGTGGTCTCTGACTTGGCTGAGAAGATCCTGCATATTGGGGCTGAACATCTGACTGTGAAGAATGTGGTACTGCACATTGAAACAGATGATGTTGTGAAACAAGAGCCAGAAGTGCTGAAAAAAGACTTTAAATGTTTGTTGGAAACTGCCAGCTCTCTAAATGCAGATGTGTTCACCAGTGGCCCTCTACCGCCAGTCAGAAGAGGAGTGGAGAGATTCAGCAGACTGTTTGCACTGTACACGTGGCTTTCAACTGCCTGTACTGACCATTCTGTGCATTTTATTGACAACTTTAACTTTTTCTGGGACCGCAGACATCTTTTTAAGGCAAATGGAGTTTGCCTGAACAAGTCAGGAGTGAAATTGTTTATCTCTAACATATTCAACTGCCTGCGTCATCAATCTGTTCCCTCTGCCAAGGACAAGCGGCAAGAGGAATCAAAACAGGAGATAGACACAACACATCGCGCAGAAAACCCTGAAGAAGTATCACTGCACCCGCCTGAGGAATGTTCTGATTATGGGAGACCTATGAGACACACGGAGGAGTCTCCACCGCCCATCACCCCCCCTGTCAACGCCTTCGAGGATACTCTTCATTCATCCCCCAGCTCTCTCTACTCTCCGCTCACCCTTTCCCCCTCGCCCACCCCCCTGGAGTTCGATGACCGCATGAAGGCGACACGCAGGGTTGGCAGCATGTCCTTTACCCCCCGCCCCTCAACGACGCCCACCAAAATCACCGATGCGCACCATCTCCCCCGGCTTCATCACCATGCCTACCACAATCATCCAAACCAAAACAATACAAGGAAGATGGAAGCAGATTTCCAAACCCCCCCTTCCTACAGTGTAGCCCTCACCCCTGCCCTCCTATGATGAGAGGAGCAGGGTGGTCCCTCCCCTTCAAAGCCTGATAGGGAGTGTGTGTGTACAAAACGCTGCAAAACTGATATCTGCTGGGTCCAGGCTCAAGGGCGTATGGCACTCTCAACTCTTCCAGGACATGTCGGGGCCCTGCCTGCCAGTAGCTTTGCCGATATCTGTGTTGATAGGTAATAGATTGAGAGCGGTGAATCAGCTTAGATACAGGAAGCGCTCAAACGTTTGTGTGAGTTTATCTAATTTAGCAGTGATTCCATGTCAGCCACAGCTTGTTACAAAAAACCTGACTGATAGTGTGTTTAACGAACTTAAACTAGCTTTATTAAATGTCAGGTCTTTGGCAGGAAAAACATTTTTAATGAATGATTTTATCACTGAGCACAATCTTGATTTTATGTTTTTAACAGAAACTTGGATTGAACAAAATAACAGTGCAGCTGTTCTTATCGAATCAACCCCTCCCAACTTTAGTTTTATGAGTCAGGAAAGAATGCATAAGAGAGGAGGTGGAGTTGCTATTCTGTTCAATGATTCCCTTCAATGCAGGAAGACGTCGTATGGGAACTTTGCTTCTTTTGAATATGTGGCCCTTCGGCTGAAACGCTCCTCTCGAGCTCTGTTCCTAAATATCTATAGACCACCCAAATACTGTGCAAGCTTTTTGATGACTTTACTGAACTGCTGTCTATAGTGTGTATTGACTTTGACCGTCTAGTCATTGTTGGTGATTTTAACATCCATGTTGACAACCCCCAGGACAGAGGGGCTAAAGAACTGTTTTGTGTTCTTGATAGCTATGGACTGACTCAGCATGTGACGGAGCCCACGCACAATAAGGGGCACACTCTGGACTTAATTATCTCAAAGGGTCTGAATATCTCCAAGGTTGTGGTGACTGATGTTGCGCTCTCTGACCATTCCTGTGTTTTCTTTGAGAGCTCTATTTCTGTTCACACAAGTGTTCAAAAAGAGGTAACCACAAAGCGATATTTAACTGAAAATACTAGGGAAATGTTTACTCAGAATGTTTCTTCCACACTTGCCCCTGCTAACACCTCAGTAAATGAGCTAGTAGATCATTTTAATAAAAAAAAAAAAAAATGTTATAGATGCCATTGCTCCAACTAAGGTAAAGGAAGTGACTGGGAAGAAAATATCTCCATGGAGAAAGGCCATGACCGTGAGAACAGATAAAAAAGAGAATGTCGAAAAGCTGAACGCAGGTGGCGAAAAACAAATCTCCAGGTGCACTTTGAAATCTATAAAGAGAGACTTGGCTTTTATAAATTGGAATTGAAATTTGCCCGACAGTCTTTCTCAACAAACAAAAACAACGCACGTGCCTTGTTTGCTACCGTCGACAGACTAACTAACCCCCCAGTGTCAGTAGCCTCTGAATTTCTAACCACCAGGGCGTGCAATGATTTTGCCTTTTTCACTGACAACATTCAGAAAATCAGACAAGCAGTCAGTGCCTCTGCTTCAGGAACAGAACATGTGTTGTCTCTGTGTCCACTTAACATCAATTCAGAGATCATGACACAGTTCCATCAGATTAATGATAAAAACCTAGAGGACATTATACAACTTCTGAAATCCTCCTCCTGCTGCCTTGATATTATTCCAACAGGATTTTTCAAAGATATTTTGCCTTGCATGGCCTCAGAACTACTTCATAGTAAACAAATCTCTTCACTCAGGTATTTTTCCACAGGCCCTGAAAACTGCAGTCATTAAACCGCTCTTAAAAGAGAATAATCTAGACGCTTCAGTAATGAACAACTACAGGCCCATATCAAACCTGCCATTTCTAGGTAACATAATTGAAAAAGTTGGTTGAGTAATTTCTTTCATTTAAATAGTTGTTTAGATGTGTTCCAGTCAGGCTTTCGTCCAAACCACAGCACTGAGACTGCTCTTGTAAAGGTCTTTAACGACATCCACTTAAACACAGACGGTGGCAGAACTTCAGTGTTAGTATTATTAGATCTCAGTGCTGCGTTTGACACTGTTGACCACAGCATATTACTCGACCGACTGGAAAACTGGGTGGGACTTTCGGAAACAGTTCTAAATTGGTATGAATCCTACTTAAAGGATAGAAACAACTTTGTTTCTATAGGTAAATACACATCTGAGTTGACAAATATGACATGTGGGGTTCCTCAAGGCTCCATCTTGGGGCCTCTTCTGTCAGGGTTTAGTGCTAGTATGCTGTTAGCTGTTGTGTTTTAGTGTCTTGTCTATCGGTCTGTTGATAATTACTATACTCTCTCTCTCTCCAGGTGTCGGCACTTCCTGTCCGTGTGGCACCTGCTAGACTGATTGTTGTTCCCACCCCTGATTGTGTCCACCTGTGTCCCATTACCTAATATGTATATTTAGTCCTTCTCTCCCTTTGTCTGGTGTTGGTTCGTTTTGTGTTATCGTTAGATCCATGCCTGTTTACCAGAGAACGATATTACAGTACCTAGTAGAACCTAGTGATTCCATGGAGAGTCCTAGTAGAACCTAGAAGTCATTTGATAGCTTTGGTTTCTGTCCAATAAAGACTATTACCAAGCAACAGAATCGAGCATCTGAGTTCTTACGAGCCTAGCGTATCAGAACGAACCAACCTAACAAGATGGACTCAGCCGATTCTACAACGCTAAAGACGGCCCTGCAGGTGCAGGGTAGACTCCTTCATCAGCATGAGGAACAGCTGTCAGCTATTAACCAAGGGGTCCAGAGTTTGAATGTTCGTCAAGACAACCTTCAAGCTACTGTGTCAACGGAAATACACCTACTGGCTGAGAAGATGCGGGAAGTACTCACTCATCTCGTGGCAAATCCTGGTGTTCCTGCGGCACAGTTTTCCGGTCCAGCGGGGGTCGGGTCTGCTGATATTCCCGTTCAAGTCCCCGTACATTCGCCTACGATCCGCCTCGCTTCGCCAGAGAAATTCTCCGGAGAATCTGGAAACTGTCGTCCTTTCCTGGTGCAGTGCGATCTCCACTTCAAACACCAGCCCGCAGCATTTCCCACCGATCAAGCTAAGATAGCTTTTATTGTTTCTCATCTGACGGGGAGAGCGGAAGCCTGGGCAACAGCGGAGTGGTCCCGGAACTCGCCTTTCCAATGTGTCCATGGATACCAGCCTCCATTGTTTCCGGAGCTCGAGCAGGAAGTTATCGTACCATCAGCACATGCTCTGGTTCGCCGCTGTCGCCGGGTATGGAAGGGAGTTCGCCAGATGCTGCAGAGAAGTGCGACCGGCATGAAGAGGTTGGCTGACCGAAAGCGACGTCCATCCCCTAGATACAAGGTTGGTCAACGAGTGTGGTTGTCCACCAAAGAGCTTCCTCTGCACGTCCCCTCCAGGAAACTGGCTCCTCGGTTCGTTGGTCCATATCCCATTTCAAAAATTATTAATCCTGTTGCTGTTCGCCTATGTCTCCCAAAGTCCCTCAAGGTCCACCCCACGTTCCATGTCAGCAAGCTGAAACCAGTTTTAGAGAGCAGACTGGTTCCCCCCTCCACACCACCTCCACCTCCCCGGGTCATCGACGGAGGTATCGTCTATACAGTCAAAAAGATTCTGTCAGAAAGAAAGCGGGGTAGAGGGAGACAGTTCCTGGTCGACTGGGTAGGGTATGGAATAGAGGAAAGATGCTGGATCCCGGGCAGCTTCATTGTCGACAAGTCCCTTATCACAGATTTTGACAGATTACGGTCTCACTATTCAGGGACGTCTGGAGCCGTCCGTAAAAGGGGGGGTACTGTCAGGGTTTAGTGCTAGTATGCTGTTAGCTGTTGTGTTTTAGTGTCTTGTCTATCGGTCTGTTGATAATTACTATACTCTCTCTCTCTCCAGGTGTCGGCACTTCCTGTCCGTTTGGCACCTGCTAGACTGATTGTTGTTCCCACCCCTGATTGTGTCCACCTGTGTCCCATTACCTAATATGTATATTTAGTCCTTCTCTCCCTTTGTCTGGTGTTGGTTCGTTTTGTGTTATCGTTAGATCCATGCCTGTTTACCAGAGAACGATATTACAGTACCTAGTAGAACCTAGTGATTCCATGGAGAGTCCTAGTAGAACCTAGAAGTCATTTGATAGCTTTGGTTTCTGTCCAATAAAGACTATTACCAAGCAACAGAATCGAGCATCTGAGTTCTTACGAGCCTAGCGTATCATCTTCTCTTTAAAGTCTACATGCTACCACTGGCTCAGATAATGAAGAACAACAAAATAAGTTACCATAGCTATGCGGATTCAGGGACTGGTCAGCTTCCTGTCCCCAGAGTCAGAACTAAACATGGAGAAGCAGCGTTCAGTTATTATGCTCCAAACATCTGGAACAAACTTCCAGAAACCTGCAGGTCCGCTGCAACTCTGACTACTTTCAAATCCAGGCTGAAGACTTTTCTTTTTGTCGCTGCTTTTAATTGAAACTGAGCCGTTGTGTTCATCAGTAAAGTGGAACTTCTGCGTGAACTATTCATATCTTAAACTGCACTGTAACTTTTTATTCATGTACTTTTTATTCATGTATTTTTTCTTCTAATGTTTCTTTTATTACCTTTTACTGTTTTTAAATGCCTTTGTCTGAATGTCTTTCATTTTTGTAAAGCACCTTGAATTGCCTTGTGTTGAAAGGGACTATATAAATAGCCTTGCCTCTGCCATCTCTGTGTGTCTGTCCCTTTCCATTGACTCTCCATCTGTTTGTATTTCCGTCCGGCTGCATGTTGTGGAGCATCCATGGCTTTGAGAGGAATAAAAGCCTTTGGCTCTCCATGAATGAGAGCGAACACCCGTCCAACTTATCTCTGAGTGCAGACTTGGGCTCTCTGCCTCATGATTACAGGTCCACACACACACACACACACACACACACACACACACACACACACACACACACACACACACACACACACACACACACACACACACACACACACACACACACACACACAGTAAACAGCTTCTTTGTGAGGAAGCTTGAGAATACAGAGTCCAGATTAAATGGAGGGACACACGGTGTGGAACTGGACTCGGCTGCTGGTCCGGTTCCACCGCCGGGCAGTGTTTGCATTAAGAGCCTCAGCAGGAAACACTTCCTGTGATCATTCATCTGAATCACAAGCAGCAGCCATCTTTTCAGAGTGTGTGCATCCTCTTCAGGGCACACACTCGCTTCCTATACATCACATCGAGCAGAGGAAAGTTCACGTTGGCCCACGTTTGACTCCCGGATCTGAAGTGCCCCTCCCCCACACCCCTTCCTCTGACGAAACCCACTCCACATGGTGGGTTCAGAGCCCCTCCTCCACATACCACCCAGCCACTAAAGCAGAGGCCTTTATGAAGCATCTCCTCGTCCCTGTCCAACACACACACACACACACACACACACACACACACACACACACACACACACACACACACACACACACACACACACACACACACACACACACACACACACACACACACACTACAATACAAAGGGGCTTTATTGGCATGACCATATTTTAAACATAGTATTGCCAAGGCATTCCACACGAGGCGTTATGACGGAACAAAACACAAAGAAACACTGAACAGAAATGTCAACAATACATGTGGCACAAAATATACTGTATATGCCAACAACGTGCAAATATATATATATATATTAGTACATACATACATATATGTGTGTCTGTGTGTGAGAGAGATGGCCAATGCATTCAATATCATACTAGTAGCATAAAATGGAAATACTGAAGGACAAGTATACTCAAATGCCTCTCTCTCTGTGTGTGTGTGTGTGTGTGTGTGTGTGTGTGTGTGTGTGTGTGTGTGTGTGTGTGTGTGTGTGTGTGTGTGTGTGTGTGTGTGTGTGTGTGTGTGTGTGTGTGTGTGTGTGTGTGTGTGTGTGTCTGCTTTTTCATTGTCTCATCTTCAGAGGGTGATAAATAAGAGCGTGGACAGATAGACAAGCCGCTACAGGGCGAGAATAAGAATGGCTCTGTTAAAAAGGCCGGCTTTCAATCAAAGTCCTTTTTAAAGAGTAGTTTGGGTTTTGTGTAGACGCACGTTGTGCCTCTTAATGAACGCACAAAAGGAGCCATTTCCGTGAGCAGTGTGACCACAGGCGGGGGGGCCATACGTTAAGATGGATATTTACCCCTGACAGAAAATAACAAAACGTTGGTTTAAGAACATGGGATGAGTTCGTTGTCGGGTAAAAAACGAAATACCTTCTAGGAATACTGAGCGTAGACATCAAGGACATCAAACTCAAACTGGACATCCCATCATTAAATCACTGCGACAATACTATAAGGAGGATGGAGAAAGTGGAAGCAATATATCTGAGATTAAAATGATCCACAGATAATAAATACAATTATTCAGTTGGGTTAAATACTTAACAGGTATATTTGTAAAATATTAATAATATATAAAATATATAATACAATGATAGATGAGTAATACATATTTGTAATATATTAAATATATGTATGTAATATACGACTCCCACCAATATTCCTAATATTACTACTACTACTACTACTACTACTACTACTACTACTACCACTACTACTACTACTACTACTACCACCACCACTACTACTACTACTACTACTACGACGACTACTACTACTACTACTACTACTACTACTACTACCACTACTACCACTACTACCACTACTACTACTACTACTACTACTACCACCACCACCACTACTACTACTACTACTACTACCACCACTACAACAACAACTACTACGACTAGTACTACCACTACCACTACTACTACCACCAGCACTACCACTACTACTACTACTACTACTACTACTACAACAACTACTACTACTACCACTACAAACACGACCACACACCACCACTACGATACGTACGACCACCACACACCACGACGACTACGACCACACACCACCACACACCACACGACGACACGACCACCACCACCCCACGACCACGACACACGACGACGACTACGACGACCACTACACCACTACACTACTACTACGACACGACTACTACTACTACTACTACTACTACTACTACCACTACTACCACTACAACTACTACTACAACAACAACAACAACAACAACAACAACTACTACGACTAGTACTACCACTACTACTACTACTACCACCAGTACTACCACTACTACTACTACTACTACTACTACTACTACTACTACTACTACTACTAGTACCACTACTACCACTGACACCTACGAACAACTACTACTACTACTACTACTACTACTACTACTACTACTACTACTACTACTACTACTACCACTACAACAACAACTACTATGACTAGTACTACCACTACTACTACTACTACTACCAGCACTACCACTACTACCACCAGCACTACCACTACTACTACTACCACCACTACCACCACTACCACTACTACTACTACTACTACTACCACCCACGACACACACTACGACTACGACGACGACGACGACGACGACGACGAGACGACGACGACGAGACAACGACCCACCACACACGACGACGACGACACACCACGACGAACGACACCACACACGACCACGACGACTCACACACCACGACCACGACGACGACGACGGACGACGACCACGACGTCGACGACGACGACGACGACGACGACCACGGAGACGAGACGACGGACGACGACGACGACGACGACGACACCACCACCACGACGACGACGACCACCACGACGACGACGACCACCACCACCACGACCAAGACCGAACTACAGACGACACGACCACGAGACGACTACTACGACTACGACTACGACTACCACCACCACACACGACACTACAACGACCACACGACGACTGACGACTACGAACACCACCACTACACACCCGACCCACCACCACTACTACACACTACTACTGACGACTACGACTACCACTACTACTACTACTACTACGACGACAACTACTACCACTACTACCACTACTACTACGTACTACTACTACTACTACACTACCACCACCACCACTACTACTACTACTACCACCACTACTACTACTACCACCACCACCACTACCACTACTACCACCACCACTACCACTACTACTACTACTACTACTACTACTACTACCACTACCACTACTACTACTACTACTACTACCACCACCACTACTACTACTACTACTACCACTGGAGGAGGGCCTCGCCCAGAGAGGCCAAAGAGGCTGCCCTTAACGAGGCACGCAGGGAGGGTGAAGCTACACTGAACAAAAATATAAACGCAACACTTTTGATTTTGCTCCCATTTTTCATGAGATGAACTCAAAGATCTAAAACATTTTCTATAAACACAAAATAACCATTTCTCTCAAATATTGTTTACAAATCTGAAAACATCTGTGATAGTGAGCACTTCTCCTTTGCCGAGATAACCAGCAGCTTGGCAGCCATTGAAGAGGAGAGGACCAACATCCCACTGGCCACAATCAACAACCTGATCAACTCTATGCCAAGGAGACGTGTTGCACTGCGTGAGGCAAATGGTGGTCACACCAGATACTGACTGGTTTCCGGACCCCCCCAGACCCCCCCAATAAAGCAAAACTGCACGTTTCAGAGTGGCCTTCTATGGTGGCCAGCCTAAGGCACACCTGTGCAATAATCATGCTGTCCAATCAGCATCTTGATATGCCACACCTGTGAGGTGGGATGGATTATCTCGGCAAAGGAGAAGTGCTCACTATCACACATTTTTTCAGATTTGTGAACAATATTTGAGAGAAATGGTTATTTTGTGTTTATAGAAAATGTTTTAGATCTTTGAGTTCCTCTCATGACAAATGGGAGCAAAAAAAAAAATGTTGCATTTATATTTTTGTTCAGTGTAATACTTTTTACTAGCAGCCCTGAGTGCCAGCCTCAAGCCCCTTCTTGGGATCCTGCCTCGCCTTAGGAGGTCCACGGAGCCTCCAAAGGGTCTCTAGGAGACGCAAGGCCGGGATTCCAGCCGTGGCCCCAGCAGCCATGGTTCCAGCCCCAGCAGCCATGGTTCCATCCCCAGTTCTGGCCCCAGCAGCCATGGTTCCAGCCCCAGCAGCCATGGTTCCAGCCCCAGCAGCCATGGTTCCAGCCCCAGTTCTGGCCCCAGCAGCCATGGTTCCAGCCTCAGTCCTGTCCCCAGCAGCCATGGTTCCGGCTCCAGTGCCGGCCTCAGCAGCCATGGTTCCGGCCCCAGTTCCAGCCATGGTCCCGACTCCGGCTCCTCGTCACCTGTTGACTCTTCGGCCAATGCCAGCTCCCCGTGTCCTGTCGGCGTACCGGCCGACGCCAGCTCCCTGTGTCTTGTCGGCGTACCGACCGTCTCAAGTCTCCTCTCAAGTCCCCTCTCAAGTTCTTTCTCAGGTCCCCTCTCGAGTTCCTTCTCAAGTCACCGCTCGAGTCCCCTCTCAAGTCTCCTCTCGAGTTCCCTCTCAAGTCTCCTCTCGATTCTCCTCTCGAGTCCCCTCTCAAGTTCCTTCTCAGGTCCCCTCTCGAGTTCCTTCTCAAGTCACCGCTCGAGTCACCTCTCAAGTCACCTCTCGAGTCTCCTCTTGAGTTCCCTCTCGAGTTCCCTCTCAAGTCTCCTCTCGAGTTCCCTCTCAAGCCTCCTTTCAAGTCACCTCTCGAGTCCCCTCTCAAGTCACCTCTCGAGTTCCCTCTCAAGTCTCCTTTCGAGTGTCCTCTCGAGTCCCCTCTCAAGTCACCTCTCGAGTCTCCTCTCAAGTCACCTCTCGAGTTCCCTCTCGAGTTCCATCTAGAGTCCCTTCTCTAGTCCCTACTCAAGTGCCGTTGGAGGTTCCGCTGGGGGTCCTGCCAACTCCATGTCCTGTCCCGTTGGGGGTCCCGCCGACTACTCTTCTGCCGGGGGTCCTGCCAACCCTGTGTCCTGTCCCGTTGGAGGCTCCACCGACTACTCTTCTGCCGGGGGTCCTGCCAACCCTGTGTCCTGTCCCGTTGGAGGCTCCACCGACTACTCTTCTGCCGGGGGTCCTGCCAACCCTGTGTCCTGTCCCGTTGGAGGCTCCACCGACTACTCTTCTGCCGGGGGTCCTGCCAACCCTGTGTCCTGTCCCGTTGGAGGCCCCGTCGTCACCTGTCTCGCCGGGGGTCCTGCCAACTCCTTGTCCTGTTGCATTGGTGGTCCAATCTACACCAGCCCTTGCTCCATTCGGGGTACCATTGACACCAGACCAGGTCATGTCCAGGATCCCGTCTACGCCTGTCCCACCGGCTCCCCCTCCTCGAACTCTGCCTTGCCCCCGGGCCATCCCCCCGGAGACCCCCTCCTCGAACTCTGCCTTGCCCCCGGGTCGTCCGCCCGAGACCCCCTCCATGGATTATGCTTTGCCCCGGGATGTCCGTCCGAGTGAAGAAATGAGTTTGGATTCAGACTCATGTTGTCCTGCAGACCCTCACGTCTCTGACACGCAGACACAGTTTAAATAAAGCACTGCCTCGAGGTGTGAGGAAATCATATCAAGAAACACCTTAAATCTCTGTAATGAACCCAGCCCCATCACAGCGTATTGCCGAAGGGAGTCAAGAACACTTGCCAAATTATTATTTTTTGTATTCCCCCTCGCAGCGTCTACATTATCCCTCATGTATCTACGCTGCTTTGGTCAGAGAGTATTCGGCGGTGTGTTGACAGAAGGATTGATGTTGGGCTCGCAGTAAAGAGATTGAGCTTCTCATTAAACAGCTCCAGATGTGAGCCAGATGTCGGGGGGGCTCTCCCATCAAAAGTATAAAATAAAACCCCCGTGGCCGATGTGCTCTCAGAAGACTGGAGTCTGTGTTCTGGCAGCAGCTCGGGCAGATTTACAAACCTCGACAAAGTGTAGAAAGATCACGTCGTAAACACGTTCCAGGAAATGTGAGGAATGTATGCAAAGATTCTCCGATGGGGGGGAAGTGTGTGTGTGTGTGTGTGTGTGTGTGTGTGGGGGGGGGGGGGGGGGCTCCTGGCAATGTGAACTATGGATGAACCGTAGGAGGGAGTGCACAGCGAGGTTGGGGGTAAAAAAAACTCCAAGCCCCTTTTTTTCTTTTTTACTGAATCGATTTATTTCGGATAAAGCCCTCGAGATGAGCCAGTGGTTTTTAAGAGGGTCCTGACGTGTGGTGCAAACAGCAAGACAAGAGGGTAAGGTAAATAATAATAATAATAAATAAACCAAATCACAAGACAGCCAACATAAAGGACTGCTGTGTTGTCAATAATGTAATATTCATTGTACTTCGTTTTTAGGTTTATTTTGTATATTTAAATTAGGTGTAAATACTTGTCTTTATTCTTTTTTAATGCTAAATGTTTTCGTTGTATAATCGTTATATTGTTTACGTTCTCTTAATACTTAGTTTCTTGTGTTGTTGATGTTTGCACCGTCAATTCCTTGTTTGTGTAAATGTACCTGTCAATAAACTCAATTCTGATACTACAGTCCCAACACAAAGAATATAAATTACAAATGTAATAGTAACCAATGTATGGCCTCTGAGAGGTACAAATACAAAAAGTGCACACGAATAAAATGAAATACACATACGCAGAGTTGGGTGTAACGCGTTGCAACGTTGTCGGTAACGGAGTAGTGTAACGCGTACTATCCAAGGATTGGAGACGTTGGATGCTGCTGGTTTAGGCATTGCAATATATTTATTTTCATTGTGTTTTTTATTTATGATTATTTTTAGGCTCAGCAAAGCTTTGTTGTCAGTTTGTAGAGGCGTTGTGGGGGAAAGTTCTGACGCTTTATTTGGAGTTACGGCCAGAGAACTGACGAGACAGGCGGAGTGTCACGAGATGACACAGCGGCTGCAAAACCAGTTCTGAAGAACTCTTTCTGCAGCTCGAGGTTTGAACTCGTTCGGAGTGTAATAATCAACAGTCTTTGTCAGTGAGACCCTGAATCTACCTCGAGCTCTCGTCCATAGGAAAGACTGAGCGTCAGGGAACCCTCGCCCCTGAACAGGAAACCACCTCGTGGCGGCTTGTGCTCCGTCAGACTGGCAACAGCAATGCGCCCCAGCTGCTCCTCCTGAAGAGAGATAGCAGCGACACCTCAGGCCTGTGCCGCGGGAAAGAGACAGTGAGAGGAGAAAACGATGAACTGTGTCGAAGGTTGAATACCTCAGCACATGATTCCCTAACAGATGTTGCTATCTGTTTAGCGTGGTTCTGCAGTCAGAGTTACACGGCTCTGTAAATGCAATGAAAACAATTGGCCAAAGCAAATCATTTATATTAAAATGTAATTTTTACTTTTGAATACTTCAGTACAAAGGATGTATTGAATAATTGAAGTGATATACACACATAAATCATTAGTCAAAACAGGGCTACATTTGATTGAATTATAAAAGATATATTTCACAGATAAACCTATTGACCCCGCCCCCTTTAAAAACCCGGCTCTCGCAAAGGAGCGGAGCCACGAGATCCGGCTCCCTTCGAAGAGACATCATTCCTGTCACTAATGTAGATAGAGCTTTTCCAATGGGTTTGATGAACATATATATCCCTCTGAACACGTATCTTTAAATGTATTTATAATCTGAAAACAGTGAGGCGAGGAAAGTCAAGTTTATGTATAAAGCATCTTTAACACAAGAGCCGCATTCACACTGCGGTACTTTTCCCACAAAGGTTCATGCGAACTTAGTTCTTGATCGCGTTCACACCAAAAAGAGCCGGTACTAAAAGTAGAACCTTTTTACCCGCTCGAAAGTCCTGCTAGAGAGCAGGGACTTTCGAGCGGCTCTCTTGTGAGAAAAGAGCTATATTCCTGATTGGCTGGGCGGATTGCAAACCACGCCCCGTAAAACTCCCAAAGAGTTTTGTGAAGCCGCCATTTTATTATCCTCGCATTAGCATTATTAGCATTAGCATTAGCCCAGCGCAGAAACGCAGAGAGACTAACTTATGGCAACACAAAATAAAACGTGGGATCGGTGGAGATGAGGAGGTGTCGGCGTTCTGGCGATTTACTCGGAAGGCTTCAGTAGAAGCTGCTGGGACTCCCAGCAGCTGCTACTGAAGCCTTCCCCAACTCCGGGGACTTCCGGCCGGGGACTCCGGGCGGCAGTATACGCCGTGAAGTGGTTTGCGGCCTGCCAGTAAACCCAAAGCAGAAGAAGAAGAAGTGACGTCAGCGGCTTCATTTGCCTCATCCTCCCTCAGGGACTTTTTCTGGTGTGAACGCGATCTGTACTTAGTTCATGAGAACTAAAGAGTTCTCATGAACTAAGTTTGCATGAACCTTTGTGGGAAAAGTACCGCAGTGTGAACGCGGCTATTGCCATTCAAAGTGCTTTCAAACAATGAAAGACATTAAGAGCTTAGTGCAGCGGAAACACATTGAAATGACATTTAAAAAAAACAGTCGTTAAAAAGCTGAGCTGGAAGCTGAACAGCACAGGTGAACAAACCTGAATAAACCTGTCTATTAAAGCCTTTTTACGTTTCCCCGTAAACTTCCCTTTCTTTTTTAGATTCCCTGAGTCTGGATTTTAAACCTGTGACTTCTTTAATTTGATGTGGTCACTTAAAAAAAAGAAAAGCCTCTTTAATTCTGCTTCTGTAATCACGTGGATTCGCCTGTTCGGGACACATGCCGGACTTCTGGTTGTGATGAACAAGCTCATTAAAAAAGCCTTGTTCCACCTGCTGCTGTATAAACCTGTAAGGCCCACAGCTCGCGTCCCATTGGCCGGTTGCATCCACTCGGTCGCAGCCACTTGAGTGCACATTGATTTTCAATCCAGAGGGTTAGCACATGGTGTAATGAGAGAAGTCTGCATTATTCATACTTTGGAGAGAAACCCGCCGGTGACCTAAATACCCAGCGATGGATTCTAAAATAACAACGGGGAAACACTGACAGTGAAACGAGAGGAGGAAGGTGAGGAGGAAGAGGAGGGGTGACGAATCGTTACTGTGCATCTGCAGCAAAACAGCTTCTTTAAGGCGGGCTGCTGAGCAGACATGTTGCATCTGTGTGCTATAATCAGGGTTGGGGAGAAATGGATTGATGAATGCAACACATAAAAACTAAGAGAAATTCAATAATATTTTCAAAATAATTATTTTAAATATGCTTTTCAAAATCCATTCTGACTTTTTCCTTAGAACTTATTATTTCTTTAAAGTTCTGAAATGTTTTCTTAAAAATTCTGAAATGTTTTCTTAAAAATTCTGAAATGTTTTCTTTAAAATGTTATTTTTTTTAAATATCAAGTTACATTTTCAAAACTGACTTATTTTCAAAATTCTGACTTTTTTCAAAACTCCAGATTTTTCAGATGTACCTTAAAAAAATGATGGTGAATTTATGGTTTTCACTTTCACTGGTCCACGTTTGGTTTCTTTAGGTGTTCATTACATAGTGAGCGTAACCTCGCATTAGTTTCCATATTTCCGTTTATTTTTCAAATAAACGTTGCAAACCTTCAAATCTTGCTTTACTTAAAAAGAGTATATTATATAATTTATAATAAGATAAAACATAACCAATTAAATAAATACAAACAAAAACAGCAGCTTTGTTCGTGTTGAAGCTGTAATGTTATGCGAATAAAACATTATCGTATTAGTATAGCAAACAATATCTATATTTAGTATTTGCAATGTCCCTTTAAAGCAGGGGTGTCAAACTCAAGGCCCGGGGGCCAAATCCGGCCCGCGACTTCATTTAAAGTGGCCCGCAAGAGCTTTCAAAGAATATAATACGTTTAGGTTACATGCCACTTTACTACATGTAAGTATGTTGCCCATAAACTACATGTCCCACAATGCATCTCGTTTTATGACAAGCGCACTGAAGAGACCTTGCCCTGGACTTCTGCTTTCAAACGTAGTTAGTTATTACCCTATCTGATAATAATCCAATTCAGAGGCTATAATATAATACATTATTTTATATATATATTATTTATATATATGTATATTTATATAGTTACAACCGGCCCTTTGAGTGCAACCATAATGCTAATGTGGCCCGTGATGAAATTGAGTTTGACGCCCCTGCTTTAAGGTTTGGGAAAGAGAATGTACCGAAAGGAAATCGTTGATTAAAACTTCCTTTGTCTATTTTTCTTCTTGTTGTCTCCCCTTTCGCTGATCAGGTATTAACTAAATTCAAACACAGCCATATTAACGCAATGGTTAGCCGTGAGGTTATGCACACAAATCAACAGCAGCTGTATTTATTATCTGTTCCTTAAAGATCCAGACCTGCCGAGTTGAAGAGGTTTCTGTATTGTTTGATTATAAAGCTTCCTTTGTCTCTACGTCTTTCTGTTCGTCTCCTCGGGGCCGTTTCCCCTGGAGGTCTTCTGTGGTGTTTTCAGCGGAGTTCATGTTCCTCCACGAATCCCCCGATGGAGGTACAGATGACGGCGGGAGGACCGGACTTTTGACCCGAACCGCAGCGAGAAAATCCCCCGAGACGCAGAATCACTCGAGAACAAGCAAATCAAACAAATCCCATTCAGCAGCCGTCTCATTACCGTCTGCGTTTCAAACCCGAAGCAAATCCTTTGTCTCGGAATAACACACATGATCAAGAAGAAGGAAGCATCTAGTTATATACTTGTTGTTGTTGTTGTGTGCTTGTTGGTTATGTTTATGCTGCTCCATATCTGATGTCGTGCCCCAGTCAGCGAGGCTGCCTCATGTAAATGTGTCTTCATCTTTCTTTCGACTCACGGTATTTTTAACATAAAACACTTTCATATGTTTTCGCTGCTGTTTGAAGACTTGATCAAACGTCTCTTTAAAGTAGAGGACTCCACTTTAAAGAGTCCTCTCCTGCTGGTGTTCAGGTGTATATCAGTATGTAGTGTCTCTACTTTAAAGAGTCCTCTCCTGCTGATGATCAGTGTGTAGTGTCTCTACTTTAAAGAGTCCTCTCCTGCTGATGTTCAGGTGTATATCAGTATGTAGTGTCTCTACTTTAAAGAGTCCTCTCCTGCTGATGTTCAGGTGTATATCAGTATGTAGTGTCTCTACTTTAAAGAGTCCTCTCCTGCTGATGTTCAGGTGTATATCAGTATGTAGTGTCTCTACTTTAAAGAGTCCTCTCCTGCTGATGTTCAGGTATATATCAGTATGTAGTGTCTCTACTTTAAAGAGTCCTCTCCTGCTGATGTTCAGGTGTGTATCAGTATGTAGTGTCTCTACTTTAAAGAGTCCTCTCCTGCTGATGTTCAGGTGTATATCAGTATGTAGTGTCTCTACTTTAAAGAGTCCTCTCCTGCTGATGTTCAGGTGTATATCAGTATGTAGTGTCTCTACTTTAAAGAGTCCTCTCCTGCTGATATTCAGGTGTATATCAGTATGTAGTGTCTCTACTTTAAAGAGTCCTCTCCTGCTGATGATCAGGTGTATATCAGTATGTAGTGTCTCTACTTTAAAGAGTCCTCTCCTGCTGATGTTCAGGTGTATATCAGTATGTAGTGTCTCTACTTTAAAGAGTCCTCTCCTGCTGATGTTCAGGTGTGTATCAGTATGTAGTGTCTCTACTTTAAAGAGTCCTCTCCTGCTGATGTTCAGGTATATATCAGTATGTAGTGTCTCTACTGTAAAGAGTCCTCTCCTGCTGATGTTCAGGTGTGTATCAGTATGTAGTGTCTCTACTTTAAAGAGTCCTCTCCTGCTGATGTTCAGGTGTATATCAGTATGTAGTGTCTCTACTTTAAAGAGTCCTCTCCTGCTGATGTTCAGGTGTGTATCAGTATGTAGTGTCTCTACTTTAAAGAGTCCTCTCCTGCTGATGTTCAGGTGTATATCAGTATGTAGTGTCTCTACTTTAAAGAGTCCTCTCCTGCTGATGTCCAGGTGTATATCAGTCTGTAGTGTCTCTACTTTAAAGAGTTCTCTCCTGCTGATGTTCAGGTGTGTATCAGTATGTAGTGTCTCTACTTTAAAGAGTCCTCTCCTGCTGATGTTCAGGTGTATATCAGTATGTAGTGTCTCTACTTTAAAGAGTCCTCTCCTGCTGATGTTCAGGTGTATATCAGTCTGTAGTGTCTCTACTTTAAAGAGTTCTCTCCTGCTGATGTTCAGGTGTATATCAGTATGTAGTGTCTCTACTTTAAAGAGTCCTCTCCTGCTGATGTTCAGGTGTATATCAGTATGTAGTGTGTCTACTTTAAAAAGTCCTCTCCTGCTGATGTTCAGGTGTATATCAGTATGTAGTGTCTCTACTTTAAAGAGTCCTCTCCTGCTGATGTTCAGGTGTATATCAGTATGTAGTGTCTCTACTTTAAAGAGTCCTCTCCTGCTGTCGGCCTACAGATACAGAGATCTTCAAAACACTTGTCTCACAGGAGGAATACAAACAAATATTGAAAAAGACTCGCAGTATTTACACTTCAGAGTTTTAGCAGCACACCTGAGACTCTCCCCGGGAGGATGGACGGGAGAAAAGGGAGGAGGGGAGTAAACATGTAAAGCAGCGCTTAGGCAACACATGTCGGGGTCCGGGAGTTTTAGGACTCACATGCAGTTTTAAAAAAAGACAAAAAAGGCAAAATAACAAAAGGCGAGCTTTATTTACCAGAGACGCTGCAGACGACAGCAAACAAGAAAGAACTTAACATCGAGGAATCCGTAGCATGAGAAGACAAAACCGCCAGTCAAACATGGAGGGTGACAGGAAAGGTAAAGACACACAATGAGCGACAGGAAGAGACTAAATACAGGGAAGGGTAATCAATAGTGGCGCACGATAATTATCGGTCCGATATTAGGAATTATGACGTCATCCCGATAAACCCGATAACAGTATTAATAGCCCCGATAATATACGATATATGTTTTGGGTAAAGAAAGAAAGAGATCCTGCGGTGTGGGTGGGTTGGGATGAGGGGCGCTTGTTTTTCACTCGGCTCCTCCCGTGTTGCCAGTACTGTGGTGTTAGTGGTTTAGGAAGAGGGGAGTTCTTCACAAATCCAGCGCTCCCTAACTCGTGCCTGGCTGAGACGTGAATGGCGTGCGGCCGTGAAGCCAGGACAGTGAACAAACATATCGTCGGTAGTATGGGACTATTTAAAGTTTCAGAGTTAGATAGTTCGCTTGCTATTTGTATTAACAGATGCAGAAGTTCCACGAGGAGGGAAGAGGCAACGAGCTATAATACTTCCATCCTGATCAGTCGCCTGAAACATCGCCATGGCTACGATGGTGTGTTAAAAGCGTACGAAGATGCCTGCGCTGCCAAACTAGCGGCGATCCAAAGCCAGCTGCAAAGGCACCGGGGCTTTCACCTATCCACGAGGCTTTTGGAAAAGGAGAAGTTTGCCAGAGACGACCCCAGGGTTAGTTTTGTTCATCGTAGTAATGCTCATGTCTTTTGCTCACTACTAGTCTCTTTTACCACCAGGTGTGCAAAAACTACAAGTACATTTAATATATATATATATTATATTATTATCGGTTATCGGTATCGGTCTTGAGAAGCAGGAAGTTATCGGTATCGGTATCGGTTTCAAAAAACTGATATCGTGCATCCCTAGTGATCAAGGAACAAGGAACAGCCGGGTAAAGGAGGGAGAAACACAAGGGCAACAGGTGAACACAACCAGACAAGACACGCCAGGGAAACTAACGACAGGGAGGACATCACAGCAAAATAAACCCAAACCTAGTCATACAAAACTAAAACCGTGTCATAACGTAAAAGTCAACACAAACCAGAGCGTGAAAATGTAGCTTCAGCAGAGAGGAGATAATCCCAGAGACAGAAATCTGAAGATAGAATCACCAAGTTCTGATTATTAACTATATATATATATATACACAACGTGGCCACAACGTTTATATTTTCAAAAAAGGCTGGTGCTTATTTATTTGTTTGAAGTATGAAAGTGTACTTACTGGATTTTATAACGTGTGTAATATTGATATTTAGTTAGTCAGCTATTGTGTTTTGGATGTGTATCTGCCCTCTCCCTTTCCCTCTAACTCCACGCTGGGAACAGTCAAGGGTTTCATGCTGATGTGTTTCTGCAGTAATCTATACCTGGGGGACTCACAAGGGAAAGAGGTAGAACATGGTCGAAAGTTGTCAAAATTGAAGAAGTCGAGAGACAGAAAAGATGCCCATATTACCCATAATGCAACTTGATCGCAGACCCTCTGTAAGATATTAGGGAGACTTCTATCCATCGCCAAACATCCACATTATTAACATTTCCAAACTTGAAGTGTCCCACAGGATTGTTGCCATCCTCCTGGATTCATCTTCTTAGTAGAGACACGATCATCTGGACTTCCTATGTTGTCAATGTATTATCCTTTCAATTTACACACGGCATCTATAGAGCGGTGCAGAGACGCGTCCTAAAACCCGGAAGGAAGCTGCCGGTTCCCTCGACAAAAAAGCAACGGATTTCTCCAGAGGATTTAGAAAATAGCTCGAAATAATGTCTGTGGAAACGAACCTGTTTGATGAATGCACGTTTTGTTCAGCCGGATAATCTCCGTTCGAATCATAAATCTAATGTCCAGAAGCAAAATGCTAACGTTATGCTACAAAGGAGCTACAGCGAGTCCAGCAGCACGACTTCAACGTCACGCCGACTTCAGATCCAGATTCAAACTACAGACTCTAGATGGAACGAGTGGAAGCGTTTGTCTGAACACTTTGCAGGAGGCAGGGACTGGCTTTCAAGCAGAACAGAAACTAACTCAGAGGAGTGTTCACGTGTTCGACGTAACGACGTACAACGGCCTCCACGACTTCTGTAGTCCTGTTCAGCCGCTCGGTAACGACCATCGTTTCTCAGACACGTCCACTCTTCAGAAATCACCAGCGGGGACACTGCTGATGGTTTAATGAGTAGAACAAAACGTGATCCGTCTCTTCAACGCGTCTCAACCTCAGACCTTAGTTCAGAGAGTTTCCAAACCCTATGGAGAGATCCCATTGGCTCTGAGACGAGGGAACAGGAAGTGGAGACATGCTGACTCACTTCCTGGTTTTAGGACGCGTCACTGCGGCGCTCTATTGCACGTCCGTCCTGGAGAGGGATCCCTCCTCTGCTGCTCTCCCTGAGGTTTCTCCATGTTCCCTTTAAACTGTGGGGTTTCTCTGGAAGTGTTTCCTTGTACGATGTGAGGGTCTGAGGACAGAGGGTCTAAGGACAGAGGGTCTAAGGAGAGAGGGTCTAAGGACAAAGGGTCTAAGGACAGAGGGTCTAAGGAGAGAGGGTCTAAGGACAGAGGGTCTAAGGACAGAGGGTCTAAGGAGAGAGGGTCTAAGGACAGAGGGTCTGAGGACAGAGGGTCTAAGGACAGAGGGTCTAAGGACAGAGAGTCTAATGACAAAGGGTCTAAGGAGAGAGGGTCTAAGGACAGAGGGTCTAAGGACAAAGGGTCTAAGGACAGAGGGTCTAAGGACAAAGGGTCTAAGGACAGAGGGTCTAAGGACAAAGGGTCTAAGGACAGAGGGTCTAAGGACAGAGGGTCTAAGGACAGAGGGTCTGAGGACAGAGGGTCTGAGGACAGAGGGTCTGAGGACAGAGGGTCTAAGGACAGAGGGTCTGAGGACAGAGGGTCTGAGGACAGAGGGTCTAAGGACAGAGGGTCTGAGGACAGAGGGTCTGAGGACAGAGGGTCTAAGAACAGAGGGTCTGAGGACAGAGGGTCTAAGGACAGAGGGTCTGAGGACAGAGGGTCTGAGGACAGAGGGTGTGAGGACAGAGGGTCTGAGGACAGAGGGTCTGAGGACAGAGGGTCTAAGGACAGAGGGTCTGAGGACAGAGGGTCTGAGGACAGAGGGTCTGAGGACAGAGGGTGTCGTATTGTCATACTGATATTCTGTACACACTGTGAAGTCCACTGAGACAAATGTAACATCTGTGATATTGGGCTATAAATAAACATTGATTGATTGATCGATTGCAGTCTTCAGCCACAGCCAATGAGACTCCGGGGAGATACTTTGGACATCTTCAGACTTCTCAGCTCACTCAACTCAACACCTGGAAACAGCTGGAGTTTCCTCTCTAAGTTCCTACTCTTGGACTGGAGGTTATCACGGTGCCCGCACGCAGTTACCCGTCCTCCCTCTCAAGGACACAGATTCAACAATGCATACAAACCTCGTCCTTGCGATGTGTCGCTGCCCTCCGGATCGTAAAGCCCTGCTGATTGGCTTCAGGCAAAGGAAGGGGACGCAGGTTGAGCGCCACATAGGCACAGTACACTTGCATGTGAACTCTTTCCTTCAGCGCGCGGGTTCAGGGCTGAATATACTGCTCACTCGTTCAGCTGTATGACCAGCTGGCAGCAAACCTACACATCTACACACTTCAAAGCACATCCATGATAACGTCTGCCGATTCAAAACGTCTACACTTCTATATGAACTCTAGTGTCCGTAATATACACCTGACTGTAGTGCACATCATGTCCACAAACATCATGGGTAGATTATTGAAGATAAAAACATCAAGGCCACATTTAAGTGTTGCTATGAATTGTAAATGCCCACAAACCCAGCAGCAATATACATGATGCACGCTCTGTTGTTTTGAACTGAACAGTGGGGAGGCAACGTTTGGCAGCACTGTATACTACATTCAGGCAGGGCCGGACTGGGACGATAAGTCAGGCCGGGAATTATACACCCAGCCGGCCACTACCAGTTTTTTGTGCCATTCTTCTGGATTTATTTGTCAACTTTTACAGCATTGCTGCCCGTAGTGATAGCCCTCTAAATCTACTACCCAAAAATAAACATATGGACATGGTTACTATTTAAAAAAATGTGCAAATCTATTTAGGAACCTATGTGAACATATTTTAAGTGGGGGTGGACCTCAAATCCTATAGGGGGGTCCGGGGGCATGCTCCCCCGGTAAGATTTTTTTTTTAAATGTTGGACTTAAATGCATCAATCTGGTGCACTTTGAGGGGAAAATAAAGAGACTACACCCACATGAAACAGAACTGTATACATTTAAATAATCATAAAATCATAAAAACATGGCCATAACCAATAACATATCATATCCAATATGAAAAAACATTGAAACTTGTTTATTTATTTGTTTTTGGTTCATTTATAGTTGTGAGTGTGTCTGTGCTCCTGAATCAGCCTCTCCTGTCTCCCTCCTCTCCCCCCTCTCCCTCCTCTTCCCTCTCCCTCCTCTCCCCCTGCTCCTCTCCCCCCTCTCCCCCTGCTCCTCTCCCCCTGCTCCTCTCCCTCCTCTCCCCCCTCTCCCTCCTCTTCCCTCCTCTCCCCCTGCTCCTCTCCCCCCTCTCCCCCTGCTCCTCTCCCCTGCTCCTCTCCTCCTCTCCCCTGCTCCTCTCCCCCTGCTCCTCTCCCTCCTCTCCCCCTGCTCCTCTCCCCCTGCTCCTCTCCCTCCTCTCCCCCTGCTCCTCTCCCCCTGCTCCTCTCCCTCCTCTCCCCCTGCTCCTCTCCCCCCTCTCCCTCCTCTTCCCTCTCCCTCCTCTCCCCCTGCTCCTCTTTGAGGCAGCAGCAAAGACTAGTTTTAGCTCTCAACAAGTTTTAATAGTTTATCTTGCCTTTTTCACCCAGTTAACGTTTTTTTTTTTTTATTCATGTATATTTTACTAATCACTCCCCCCTCAAATGGAAATATGTGTTTACATAAAGGTGACCAAACCGTTTGAGACCCACAGAGATAACTTCGACTAAGTTAACTATCTAAACACTCAGAGTCCTTTACCTCACCTGAGCTGTAGTTATCAGTCTCTCAGTCTGACTGGAGAGGACTCTCCTCCACCTTGTTGTTGAAAAAGCTCCTGATATCCGTTAGCGCAGCTAGCACCAGATGCTAACAACAACAATACATGTAACCGGTGCGCGCGCTTTATCTCACTCGCTCGCGCCACACATACACTACACACACCCTCCCGAGCTTGAATGACACACAGAGACCAATCAGGGGCATTAGTGTATGGTCTGTATGAAAGTGGCCATGTGGGCAGGCCACATCATGGAGACAGCCAGTCACCCTCTGTGAGGCAGAGTCAGACCCACATTTGCGCAGCGTTGCGTTCACAATATATACATTAAAAAAATCCTCAGGCCAGCAGGCCACTTAGAGGCCAGGCCATCGGGAAACCTCCCAGTCCTCCCGATGGCCAGTCCGGGCCTGCATTCAGATATGTTGACATATTTGGCGTGAAGGCACCACCTGGTTCTCCACCAATTGGCGATTATCCAGAGCCCTTTCTCCACCAACATCCGGATAATCAAACACCATCAGCTTTGCTTGAACAGAACACGTCTCAAAGAAGCCATCAGCAGCTTCCCCGATAACACAGCTCGCTATAGAGTGGTGCAGGAAGGAGTCAGCCTTTCACCACATACGGTTCCCGTGCCCAACATTAGCGAGTGAGATTTTCCCAACATCACATTCAGTATAATTTAAATCAGCGTTACTCACCAGCGGGCGAGGGCGTGCTGCCGCTGCTGGACGTCGGCTGGATCTGGAGTCTCTGAGGAGACGCAGGCAGCGAGCTGATGATGGACGGGAACAGAAAGGGATAAACGCCCGGCGTGTAGCGCCTCATCGTGACCAGCGGGGGGCTGCAAGGCTGCGGGGCGCGGCTGGCCGTCTTCATCACAGCGACGGGACAAGAAAGAGGCCATCGGACGAACCCCGAATAGTGTTAGAGGGTCCGGAGACGGTTTGGGAACGCCTCAGGGATCCAGAGAGGCATCGTGGTGGAGATGGAGTCAGCGAGCGGTCGGTCAGAGCGGTTCTCCGTTAGAACTGTAACAGAGAGAACTACGGGTTAGTCCGGGATGGCAACAGTACACACTTCCTTTGCTCAAGTAGAAGTACAGATACTGGTGTTTAAAAATACTCTGGTGAAAGTAGAAGTACTGACTAAACTTCTTTACTCAAGAAAAGTAAAGAAGTATGGGCTTCGAACTGTCCTTAAGTAAAAAGTACCCAACTGTTTCATAGAGGAACTGACCTCACCTGTCCATTCATATGTGTCTGTTCCTGTTTCTCGCTTTCCCTCACTGCCTCTCAAGGAAGTCCTCACACATGTCTTTTCCAAATCAACTTCTCATTGGCTAGTAATAATAATAATAATACATTTTATTTTTAGGCGCCTTTCATGACACCCAAGGACACCGTACAATTTAAAAAAAAATAAATAAAAAAAAAACTAAATACAAAATAAGATAAAAGCTAAGAGGCAACAGAACAAGATAAAAACACAAACAGGAAGTCATGGAGGAGACGGTCAAGTGGACACAGATGAAACATATAATGGGGAGCACTACAGTGAGTAAGCAGATTTGAACAGGTGGGTTTTTAATTGGGATTTGAACATGGTGGTGGTGTCTGACTGTCGGGTGTGCGGGGGGAGGGAGTTCCAGAGTCTGGGAGCAGTGCAGCTAAAAGCCCGAGCACCCGTGGTGACCATAGTTTCCTCGTCCACCAAAAAGTGGTGCAGGAACGAGTCCTAAAACCTGGACCTGTATGCGTCAGGAATTCAGGACATCCCCACTCCTCTGTATCTCCATTTATTGGAACTGTTGGATTCCAAATAACTAGAGGCCAGCTTTATTGAAAGTAAAGCTGGAACACAAGCAGATCTTTTTTAAAACATACTTCCAGTGTACACATCATATTATAATATTACGGTATGTTAAATTGCCATGGACAAGTCTTCATGCTCAAGACAATCAGCACTGGCACGCTCCCGTAATGAACCTGCTTCAAAGCGCTTCTCAAAGTCAGGAAGTCAACATGAAATCCATCAACTTATAAACCCCCCGCACCAAACTGAGAACCTTCGGGGACAGAGCCTTCAGCGTGGCAGCCCCCCCCCCTCTGGAACGCTCTCCCTGCGGAGATTCGCAACATCCCCACACTGGACGCCTTCAAAGGACCCTCAAGTCCCATCTGTTCATCAAGGCTTTCGGCCCTTAAATCGATCTGTTGTTTCGTCTGTCTGACCTTTGTTTTGTTTTGTCTTGTTTGTGCTTGCCCTATTCCTGTAAAGCGACCTTGGGTCCCTTGAAAGGCGCTATAGAAATCTCAGTTATTATTATTATTATTATTAACTCGTCCTCCACATCTTCTTCCCTCGCTTTCTTATGAAACAATCAAACGTGCACCATGACTGCTTTCACGCAGGGAGCTCACAGCATGACTTTCGTTATAAAGATGGTAAGTTCTTAAAGGCCCCGTGTCATTTCTACTGATCATAGTTCCATCGTTGAGGTCTACTAACATATATTTATATTGTTCAATGTTCCAACCTCACATTGGCTTCTCAAACAGCATCTCTGTGTAGTCTGTGTACTCACTCTCTGTCCTACACACTTGTTGGAGCTCCTCCCCCCCCTCCCTGTGAGCACAGTGGCCGTCTGCGAGACACAGCGAAACCCAGCCCGAACACACACACACACCCGCAGCCTGGCTGGGAGTGTGTGTGTGCTGCTCACACACCGACTCACAGCCTCGCCGCGTCCGACATCTGCGGAGCTGCAGCTGAGAAAAGATCGAGTGTGTGTCCATTTGGACCAATCCACAGACTTAACGTAATGGCTCTGCGGATTGGTCCATGTTCCATTCGGGTATGGGCACGGCACTGTACCCAGGAAGAAGAAGAGAACTGTCCAACGAGGCGTTCTGGGGCAGCAGACAGGTCTTCTCTGTGTCAGAGCTCTACAGGGAGGACTTTGAGGGGTTGACTCTGCAGACCTTCACATGCAGAACACGAGGGGACGGGTCAGAACCGGAAGAGCATGACACGGGCCCTTTAAGACACCTTTGAAAAGCCGGCTATCTTTTCATCAGTTTCCATTAGGCCCTTTCCACTGCATTGTTGGCTTTGAACTCACGCAGACACCCGACCTGCTGCAAAGCCACTTCTTATCACAGTGCAGGAAAAAGAACTCTGTCCGTGAACTTTGCTCAAGAGCTTAGAAGATTTCAAAGGTTCTTCAGAGCAAAGACATCGGATTGATCACCTCCACCCTAACTTCCCTCACCTCATCTTCATCATCATCATGTGCTGAAGAAGACGAGTTGGGCGGAGCTGAGGTGGGATCAGTCCTCACCCCTGATTCCTGTTTAACACAGTTATAAACGGCAGAGGTGTAATGGTGCTCATAACGCTCTAATCTGCCGTCAGGCGGCCGTTAAAGTGATCGGTAACCACCCTCTGCACACCACTGAGGAAGGAAAGGACTGAGGAGAGGTGAGAGGAGAGAGGAGGACAGGAACATGGTGTTGAATATGATTTGTATTATAGTGTGCATGCAGCCTGTTGCAGTTGCTCCTGCTAGATTCTCTAAACTTCCAACGCTTAGCTTTCTTATTTGAGCAGACGTTTTATTTTTCTGTTCGTAACTTCTCTCATTAGCGTATTAAGCTGCGCACTCTCGAAACCTTCTAGTAGAAAGACATTTTGTTTGTTTTATTCCCTGTTGAGTTGCTGCTTTCTGCATTCAGGCGTGAAGCTATAACTAAAGCCGGCTAGCATATAGCGGCCAGAACAACGGCTGTCCCCTGGATGTGTAATAAGAACTGGATACAGCGTTCGAGGCTTCGTTCGTTCCTATTGGCGCATGAAGACAAAATGGCCTGAGATTCTCGAGAGCAAAACATCACAAATTACCCATCATGCTTAGCTGTCAGAGCAGAAGTACCCATATGTAGCTTATAGAGCATGCACAGTTGAGTTGCCCCTTAAGCCCCGCCTCCTGGCATTAAGCTCCACCCCCAATCTCCCGCTTTCGGCTCATTAGAGTGAATGGAGAGAGAAAATAAATCTAGTTTCGGCTTTTAGTGCATTTTACAACTTTAAGGACCGAATGATTGTAATAAGGGCGATAACACAGTTCGTACTGTGTGGTTTATTTAGTTAAAAAAAAGTATCCGCTGATTTACAGACGTCTCTTTCCCAATGTTAGTCAACGGGGAAAAGTCTTTCTGGCCCAGTGACGTCACAGACTGGTACGGAAGTTGTAGTACTGCCGTTTGGCCACTACGAATATTTCCCTCAGAGTGCGGATCACTTCCTGGGGGCTTGGGCTATCCACACTGAAATCTGGAAGAGGACACTGAGCATGCTGGGTAAACCGGAGAGACACAGGAGAGGAGCTGGGTCCAGTATTGAAACATTTATAAAACAGGTTTAACAGGTGTCTGCCCCATCTTATCTGGGCAACACAAGATCACTGGCTAAATAGCGACCTTCGAAACATGGCTGTACCAGGATATATCTGACATCGATGGCTTCCAGACTGTTTGGGCATCGTTTCCATCAACATCATTTCCACTGACAGATGAACCCAAATTCACTCATGGAAGCTTCCTCGTACAAACTACTGCATCTCAACTTTAAGGATATTCTCCCCAAACTGTACATCCCTTACCTCGCGGTGAACCAAGCGGTAACTCTGGAAATTGGAAAGATAAATGACTGTGCAGTGTTTCGGTTCGTGATGCACCTTAAAGCTCACGGATCTTCTACTAAAACCTGTCTTCTGGGGGCCCATATCCCATAATACCTAAAAGACCACTGCCTGATATACAATGGGAAATGAATGGGGTTTTTAGACTTTTTCCATTCACGCTTCACTTTATTGCTGATATAAAGAGTTTAAGGGTGCTTTGAGGATCGAAGTTAAAGGGTTGATTTCCCTTAATTATTCTAAGTCATCGGTGCCGTTAAACGTGAGGTGTAAACAGCTCAGACGGTCATCTCTCATTTTAACCTCCATTTTTATTTGATTAATGGCCATTTCTGGTGCTTTCTTCCTCCCTGACAGCACTGAAAGCAGAAGCTGAGTGTGCTGGATGTGTGTGTGCCTCCTCTGTCCCTCTCGATTAAACACTTGAACTGTGAGTGTGTCTGACAGCGGGGAATCCTGGGGGGGGTAAAGCTGCAGTATCTCTCATCTCCTGCTGCTTCCACCTGTTATTGAGCCGTCAGACTCCGGACCACTCCTCACACACCGGCAGCAGTCAGAATACAACTCGTACTGCCAACCAGAGGCGGATTTAGGATTGTAGGAGATCCGGGGCTTAGCCCAGGAGTTGTTGGGGGGGGGGGGGGGGGGTACAGTGCTATTTTTTATAAGTGGGGGGTGGACCGAACATCCTTTAGGGGGGTCGTCGCCTGCTCTCGGGGGGTCCGGGGGCATGCTCCCCCGGGAAGATATTTTTTAAAATATTGAAGTTGAAAGCATCAATCTGGTGCACTTTGAGAGCAACATTAACACTACCTTAATAACACCTTAAAGTGGACACAAGGCACTGGAGAACACTCATCAACCCTTTAATGAAGCAAACTAGTGCCTTAACTCACTCAAATAGTCGTTTACTTATTAAGGTGAAACGAATGTGCGTAGAGTTTTAAAGGATGCGGATAGTCTCACCTTGATTCTGGCGCATTGCTTATCGTTTTATAGATCTATTCTCATCCACCATCTTTGTTTGTGACGTAAAGAGTGTCAGAGTCACGTTTCTGAATCGGACACTCTGAGTGGATGCAGTCACAGCCAATCGGATTCAGAGGGTTGCCTGTCAGTTCCGTTGTCATGTGTACTGAAACGAGAGCCGGTGTAATTCCACGCGCGAAAACAAAATACAAATTGGAATACGTTATTTTAGTGTCTTAAAAGTAGACTGAGGTCTGAAGGGTTAACGTTACACCTTAGGATAACTTTTAGTCATGTTCTGTACACATACTAACATATAAGGGTATACTTAGTGTGGTTACTCCATGTTTACTAGCTATAACATTAACGTTACATCACTCTTTTTCACTTCCTACTCAGCCAGCCAGAGCGCAGATATCACCATTAGATTCACAAACCTGAAACATCATCCATTTCTTCACTGCTGGTGATGACATTGTTGTCAGCTGCTGCTGCTGCTGCTGCTGCTGCTGCTGCTGCTGCTGCTGCTGCTGCTGCTGCTGCAGCTGCTGCTGCTGCTGCTGCTGCTGCTGCTGCTGCTGCTGCTGCTGCTGCTGCTGCTGCTGCTGCTGCAGCTTGTGGCGCCGGCTGCTTCGATGACAATAACTTTCTAATATCCATAACTGTAGAGGCTATTAGCTTAAAACTCGTCAGGCACTAGGAAGGATCACTTCTTCTTCAGGGCAGGCTACGCAGTATGCAGGCTAATGCCCCACAGTGGCTGCCTCTCTGGTGGACTCCGGTACTGCACATTACTCCCGAGACGTTTAAAAAAAAAAAAAAATTCAAGTTGTTTTCCTTTATTTTTCAATATCGCGATAAATATCGTACCGTGAGTTTTTGGTATCGTTACATCCCTAGATAGCGAGCTTTTGCTAGACAAACAGACAGATAACGTTTGCTAGCCAGATTGTTGGATCGATATCTAACATATTGCTAGCTAAATAGCTATCAATGACAGGTTAGCTGGATGTTGGTCTCTAGGTTAGCTTGTTCTTATACATTTCAACACTGTGGACCTGTGCACCAATGTGGCGATAGCTCGCTAGTTAGCTTGTTAGGTGGGTAGCTAATGCTAACTAGGTAGAAAGATAATACATAAGGTGTGTTGTGCATGTCGTGTAGGCTTCTTGAAGTTCAGTCATGGCAAGAAACACGTGAACAGCCTCTTCAGTGGAAGAACACACGGTGCTTGTTGAAATTAAATTATTCCTGATTGCCTTTCTGCCGAGAGGAGCCACTTACACTCATCTGTTTTCTATCAGTGTGGAGGATTATTGCTCCGGAGAAAATCCATTATTTACCACGAAATGACCAAATGAATGGAGTTCGTAGCGTCGTGCTAACAGCCCATTTACTGGAGGTAATTGGGAGGGAAGGTAAAGAGATGTGAGGTGTACTGAAGGAGGAGGAGGAGGAGGAGGAGGAGGAGGAGGAGGAGGAGGAGGAGGAGGAGGAGGAGGAGGAGGAGGAGGAGGAGGAGGAGGAGGAAGAGGTGTCTTCTGGGAAGACTGCGTGAGATGTTTATTCAGACACAGAACTACCGCGGTGTTATTCACACACTGTCTCTGCAGTCTTGCTGCTTCTCCACCGTCTCCTTCACGGGAACCTTCCTCCTGCCTTATAGAGAGAATGCAGGAATAATCCATAAAGCTTAATATAGAACTGTAGCTGCTGCTGCTGGAGCGGAGAGAACCTGATAGCGGCGCAGACGGTGAGCAGAATACAAACTCAAGAAAGAAAGTTAGTCCATGAGGACATGACAGAACATTACGTGAGTTTTTACTAAACTCTGAATGGACGTTCTGTGTGGGAGCAGGCGCTGAACACCAATGTAATAGATATATATATATATATATATATATATAGGCAGGACAGGGGGGGGGGGGGGACCACTTTTCAAAATAAAACAGGAAACCAGAGACAGAAAAAGACAAGACAAAACACAGACAGATCGTGACACTTAGGCCCATTCCCAAACCGCCCCCTACACCCTACCCCTAACCCCTCCACCCTCCACCCTCCACCCTCCACCCTACCCCTGCTGTGTTTACTCCCTCCATCTGACAGGAGGAGCCTCGTTGAGCTGCGAGTGTGGCTACAGACGGAGTTCACTCCATCACGGAGGGGAGGGGTTTGGGCCTTAGTCTCCTCTCTTAGTCTCCCTCTCTTAGTCTCCTCTCTTAGTCTCCCTCTCTTAGTCCCCTCTCTTAGTCTCCCTCTCTTAGTCTCCTCTCTTAGTCTCCCTCTCTTAGTCCCCTCTCTTAGTCTCCCTCTTAGTCTCCTCTCGTAGTCTCATCTCGTAGTCTCCTCTCTTAGTCTCCTCTCTTAGTCTCCTCTCTTAGTCTCCTCTCTTAGTCTCCCTCTTAGTCTCCTCTCGTAGTCTCATCTCGTAGTCTCCTCTCTTAGTCTCCTCTCTTAGTCTCCTTCTCTTAGTCGCCCTCTCTTAGTCTCCTCTCGTAGTCTCCTCTCTTAGTCTCATCTCGTAGTCTCCTCTCTTAGTCTCCTCTCTTAGTCTCCTCTCTTAGTCTCCTCTCGTAGTCTCCTCTCGTAGTCTCCCTCTCTTAGTCTCCTCTCTTAGTCTCCTCTCGTAGTCTCCATTCTTAGTCTCCTCTCGTAGTCTCCTCTCGTAGTCTCCATTCTTAGTCTCCTCTCGTAGTCTCCTCTCGTAGTCTCCCTCTCTTAGTCTCCTCTCTTAGTCTCCCTCTCTTAGTCTCCCTCTCGTAGTCTCCTCTAGTAGTCTCCTCTCGTAGTCTCCTCTCTTAGTCTCCTCTCCTAGTCTCCTCTCTTAGTCTCCCACTCGTAGTCTCCTCTCGTAGTCTCCTCTCGTAGTCTCCTCTCTTAGTCTCCTCTCTTAGTCTCCTCTCTTAGTCTCCCTCTCTTAGTCTCCTCTCGTAGTCTCCTCTCGTAGTCTCCATTCTTAGTCTCCTCTCGTAGTCTCCTCTCTTAGTCTCCCTCTCTTAGTCTCCTCTCTTAGTCTCCCTCTCTTAGTCTCCCTCTTGTAGTCTCCTCTCGTAGTCTCCTCTCGTAGTCTCCTCTCGTAGTCTCCTCTCGTAGTCTCCTCTCGTAGTCTCCTCTCTTAGTCTCCTCTCTTAGTCTCCCTCTCTTAGTCTCCTCTCGTAGTCTCCTCTCGTAGTCTCCTCTCGTAGTCTCCTCTCGTAGTCTCCCTCTCTTAGTCTCCTCTCGTAGTCTCCTCTCGTAGTCTCCTCTCTTAGTCTCCTCTCGTAGTCTCCTCTCGTAGTCTCCTCTCTTAGTCTCCCTCTCGTAGTCTCCTCTCCTAGTCTCCTCTCGTAGTCTCCTCTCGTAGTCTCCCTCTCGTAGTCTCCTCTCTTAGTCTCCTCTCGTAGTCTCCTCTCTTAGTCTCCTCTCTTAGTCTCCTCTCTTAGTCTCCTCTCTTAGTCTCCCTCTTAGTCTCCTCTCGTAGTCTCCTCTCTTAGTCTCCTCTCTTAGTTTCCTCTCTTAGTCTCCTCTCTTAGTTTCCTCTCTTAGTCTCCTCTCTTAGTCTCCTCTCTTAGTCTCCTCTCTTAGTCTCCTCTCGTAGTCTCCTCTCTTAGTTTCCTCTCTTAGTCTCCTCTCTTAGTCTCCTCTCTTAGTCTCCTCTCGTAGTCTCCTCTCTTAGTCTCCTCTCTTAGTCTCCCTCTTAGTCTCCTCTCGTAGTCTCATCTCGTAGTCTCCTCTCTTAGTCTCCTCTCTTAGTCTCCTCTCTTAGTCTCCCTCTTAGTCTCCTCTCGTAGTCTCATCTCGTAGTCTCCTCTCTTAGTCTCCTCTCTTAGTCTCCCTCTCTTAGTCGCCCTCTCTTAGTCTCCTCTCGTAGTCTCCTCTCTTAGTCTCATCTCGTAGTCTCCTCTCTTAGTCTCCTCTCTTAGTCTCCTCTCTTAGTCTCCTCTCGTAGTCTCCTCTCGTAGTCTCCCTCTCTTAGTCTCCTCTCTTAGTCTCCTCTCGTAGTCTCCATTCTTAGTCTCCTCTCGTAGTCTCCTCTCGTAGTCTCCATTCTTAGTCTCCTCTCGTAGTCTCCTCTCGTAGTCTCCCTCTCTTAGTCTCCTTTCTTAGTCTCCCTCTCTTAGTCTCCCTCTCGTAGTCTCCTCTAGTAGTCTCCTCTCGTAGTCTCCTCTCTTAGTCTCCTCTCCTAGTCTCCTCTCTTAGTCTCCCACTCATAGTCTCCTCTCGTAGTCTCCTCTCGTAGTCTCCTCTCTTAGTCTCCCTCTCTTAGTCTCCTCTCTTAGTCTCCCTCTCTTAGTCTCCTCTCATAGTCTCCTCTCGTAGTCTCCTCTCGTAGTCTCCATTCTTAGTCTCCTCTCGTAGTCTCCTCTCTTAGTCTCCTCTCTTAGTCTCCCTCTCTTAGTCTCCTCTCGTAGTCTCCTCTCGTAGTCTCCTCTCGTAGTCTCCCTCTCTTAGTCTCCTCTCGTAGTCTCCTCTCGTAGTCTCCTCTCTTAGTCTCCTCTCGTAGTCTCCTCTCGTAGTCTCCTCTCTTAGTCTCCCTCTCGTAGTCTCCTCTCCTAGTCTCCTCTCGTAGTCTCCTCTCGTAGTCTCCCTCTCGTAGTCTCCTCTCTTAGTCTCCCACTCGTAGTCTCCTCTCGTAGTCTCCTCTCGTAGTCTCCTCTCTTAGTCTCCCTCTCGTAGTCTCCTCTCTTAGTCTCCTCTCTTAGTCTCCTCTCGTAGTCTCCCTCTCTTAGTCTCCTCTCGTAGTCTCCTCTCTTAGTCTCCCTCTCGTAGTCTCCTCTCTTAGTCTCCTCTCTTAGTCTCCTCTCGTAGTCTCCTCTCTTAGTCTCCTCTCTTAGTCTCCTCTCTTAGTCTCCTCTCTTAGTCTCCTCTCGTAGTCTCCTCTCGTAGTCTCCTCTCTTAGTCTCCTCTCTTAGTCTCCTCTCGTAGTCTCCTCTCTTAGTCTCCTCTCGTAGTCTCCTCTCGTAGTCTCCTCTCGTAGTCTCCCTCTCGTAGTCTCCTCTCTTAGTCTCCTCTCCTAGTCTCCCTCTCGTAGTCTCCCTCTCGTAGTCTCCCTCTCATCTCCTCTCGTAGTCTCCTCTCTTTCTCCCCCTGTGATAGATGGCGACTCCCCCGATGTCGACCCCTGGCATCTGGATCACAGCGTAACGACCGGGCCAAGTGGTGCTAACACGCCTCAGAGAAAAGGTCAATAGACCTGAATGGCGATCCAGGAATGGACAGCTCCATCCTTCACAGGCCGGAGGGCGGCACGACAACAATTGATTGTACATCAGTCACCGTGGGATCAATCGCAAAATCATTTCTGCATCATTTTCAGCTGCGGGGGATCAAAGAGCGGTGCAGCCCCTAAGGGACGGATATATGACGAGCTCACCTAATCAGACACACACACACACACACACACACACACACACACACACACACACACACACACACACACACACACACACACACACACACACACACACACACACACACACACACACACACACACACACACACACACACACACACACACACACACACTGCACACACACATCACCTTCATCATACATACAGCGCTGTGCAGGCTTCTTCCAGGACTCCATGTGCATTATTCATTACCCGACATGAAGGGAGATGCTTCAGTGTGTGTGTGTGTGTGTGTGTGTGTGTGTGTGTGTGTGTGTGTGTGTGTGTGTGTGTGTGTGTGTGTGTGTGTGTGTGTGTGTGTGTGTGTGTGTGTGTGTGTGTGTGTGTGTGTGTGTGTGTTTGCTGTTTCCAGCTGGCTGTCTGGGGACCCACTCGGAGTATCAGGTGCTATGAAGACACTGTACGGTTGTTTCATTAATTGCCATGCACCCATGGCCACACAAAGACATAACACACTTCACACACTCAGCGGGAAATGTCAGGAAACCTCCTCGTTATCTCGTACTGTACACCAGCTGTAAGAAAATGCATTTACACGCAGGAAAGTTTCATAGTGTTATCTGGAAGAAACAAGAGTTATCTAGTTGAGTGCAAAGTACAACTACTGATGACATTGACAAAGGTACAGAATCTAAAGTGTGGTGATCGGATGTTTCATGACGATGTGTATTAACATGTACTTCCTACTACTACGTTTTGTTACAGCCTCTTGTACCGATGCACAAAGCGCCCTTTAGTGTGAAACGCAGCTATCAACTTATTCCAATATTAAAGGGGCCGTGTTCTGCTGATGTTCAGGTCTGTATCAGTATGTTGTGCCTCTAGTGTATACCTACTGCTCCTCTCATGTCCAAGGTTACACTTGATGCAGAAATAACTGTACATGTTTACAAACCTGCTCATTGAGGCAGATTTAGCTCACAAACGGCACTGAATACTGGCGGCACAAAGGCCCTAACAACCCTTTAATTACCAAAGTGTTCGTCTTAAACAAGCTCACAGAGACTAACCACTGCTTAGAGCAGGGGTGTCAAACTCAATTTCATTCCGGGCCACATCAGCATTATGGTTGGACTCAAAGGGCCGGTTGTAATTTTAATTATATATAAATATACATATGTAAATATATAATATATATTAAATAATGTATTATATTACATTGTTGGCCCTGCATTGGATTATTATCAGTTCTGGTAATATCTTCCTAAATTACTACGTCTGAAAGCAGAAGTCTAGGGCAAATAATTGAAAGCAAATATTCAACAATTACACCTCTTGTATTGTATATTGTATTCTTTGCAAGCTCTTGCGGGCCACATAAAATGAGGTCGCGGGCCGGATTTGGCCCCCGGGCCTTGAGTTTGACACCCCTGGCTTAGAAGATAAACAGTTATAGCTTTGAGAAACAGTCCAAACTAATGGAAATGATGTGTAGAAAGTGGCAACATGGCCCCTTTAAAGTAGACCTAGCATGCTATATTGGAAACATATATTGTCGGGCCATACCTAAAACATGTCTGTGAAGTGTTAAATATACCAAACAGATCCCCCATTGTAGCCACGCCTCATACTGCTCATACCCCTCCAGTGTTTCTCAAACTTTTTCATACCAAGGACTTAAGCAATAAAAAAACACTCGCGGACCACCTAACTCCACACATATCCAAAAACACATCGTTTTTCTAGAACAGATTATAAATCGCCTGAAAATGGTACAAACAAGTGGCAACATGTGTGACGAAGGTGTTGCGCTGGGCTTTATCATGCAATAGAAAGCTCGTTCCATTGCGGAGAGATATTCCCGCGAGAGTGCGGAAAACTTAAATGTATTTATTTTAGTGCTGTCAAAATTATCGTATCGGCGGTAATTAATTTTTTTAATTAATTGCGTTCAAATATTTAATGCATTTAACGCAGGTGCAGAATGGCCCGCCCCATACGTGCCACCAGCGGCAGCGCCATGGTATGGCTGGGGTAGGCTACACCCAGGGTTGGGTTGTAACGGAATGTAACGGTGTTACGTAATCAGAATACAAAAATCAAGTAACCGTATTCAGCTCGCGTTACATTTGAAAAACGAGTAATCTGATTACAGTTACTTTCGTAAACCTGAAGAGAATACATTTTGGATTACTTATTGCAATTATTGGTGGAAAGATTTCCTCTCAACATTTAATATTCATTACTAGTAGGTACAGCCGATTCGAATCATCAGAGCCGCTGCAGATGGACCAAAAAAGCGTTTGAAAAAAAAAGTGCGGGTTCGCTCGCTCAGTGAAACAATAACAACGAAACATGGAGGAACAAAAGTCTACGTTTAAATCCTGTATGTGTGTGTGTGTGTGTGTGTGTGTGTGTGTGTGTGTGTGGTTAAAACACATCAGCCACACCGCTCTTTGGCCTTTCTAATGATTCTGAAGGTAACCACAGCGAAGGCGTGAAAGGCGGTGCACGCTCGTCTTCTCAGAGGCGGAGTTAACCCTCCCGCTGCCTCCTGGCGCTGCAGAGAGGTCATGAAGTGAAGCTATAACAGCTGTGGCAGCAGATACTGTGAGTGTCAGACATGAATACATAGATCAAGGCAGACTGGTGCACACACTCCTGTTTTGCCAATCCGGTGCTTAAACTAATATAGCTCTACACCCCTGGCCGACATGTCCTTAAAATGAAGTCCGAGTTCGACATTTGAATTCATGTCCTGCCAACCCTGGCCGGACAGAAGGCGACACGCCCGTTCTAAGCCGTGTCCTCACTCCTCACATCCCAAGCTGCATCCCCAACAAGTGTATCGTTTCAGATGTGATGTTTCAGTTGTGCTCTTGATATGCCATTAAAACGGTAAAAACACGTTCAGTTTCCTTTTGCTTTTTGTGTCTCCTGTTCACCAAAACATCCATCTGTGATGGAAAAAGAAAGTAATCCAAAAGTAATCTGATTACTTTCTTAAGACACGTAACTGTGACTGTATTCGGAATACTTCCAGAGCCATGTAATCAGTAATCAGTAACTGAACACATTTTCAAAGTAACCCTCCCAACCCTGGTGCCAGGTTTAGAGAGGTGTCCACACATCGAGCGCTCCTCTGGCTGTTTGTATGAGGCATGCTGGGAAGAGCTGTTTCTAAGCATGCTAACTGTGACGAACCAACCCCGGCCAACGCTTCCTCCTCAGGACATACAGACGCGTGACTGTGAAGAACACTTCTGAAGGAAACGTGATGAGCAGCCTCTGTCACTACGCCATGACATGTGTGTGTATCGACTGCAGCAGGTGAAGTGTGTGTTATGACAGAGGCTACAGCAAGGCACACACACTTCAGAGGAGGCCTTTGTGTTATAAAAAGCATTAGGAACTATTGGAGGCATGAGAGGTTCAAGGACGTGATGTGTTTCACACTGTTGTGCTCCACTCACATGCAAAATAAACTCTTCTACAATCTATTTTTATTTATAATGGCTGCTACTTCACTTCGCATGTTGGTCCACTTTTATGCTGCTACGCATTCACTTTATTTAAAAATGTTGCACTTATTGCATTTTATCAGGGTGTTAATTCCAGTCTTTGTTCCCAGCTGATGGAAGGATCCCTGATTTTTTACATTACAACAATAATAATAACTCATAATAATCCATTAAATGTATTTTAGCGCTTTCCGAATGCTCAAATAATAATAATAATGGAGTATCATTTTGGGACAATGTGCTGACAAAAATACAGTAGCTGAAAGGTCACCTATTTGTAGGCAATCACACAGGTTTCAGATATAACAATATATAAAAAACATGTCTATGAAGATTCTAGTCATGCCTCATATCCCTCTATTTCACTTCCTGTTTCTAAAGTGCTGATTTGGGGATAAAGCTTTAGGAGGGGGCGGAGCTTATGTGGGACCCGGCAGCTACCGTCTAAACTAAATGCTGCCGTGATGAAACGCCATATCATGGATCATCAAGGCTCTGAAACAGTCTGGAGCTCAAAGGCTTCCTCTCTCCCGGTTAGACCACAAGGTGAGTTCCTTTCTACTTCCTGCTTCTTCACACACATGCTCTCCAGTACAGGTTAGCTCTGAGTGTTAGCGATGCTAATGTGAACACCGACCATATTACATCCAAAACAGTCGGGCATTGTTTCTGATAGCAACGTTTCTGATTGGCCCGTGGGTCCACATTTCAGATGTTACGTCATATCGGACGCAAATCTGGATCAGCTCCGTTGTTCCCCGTTTTTAGAGATTTGGGTACGGAGGAAAAGAGAGAGGGGTTTATTTCCTGACGCTGCGTGAGTTCCCCGACACACCGGGGACACATTGATGTAGAGAAGACATCACAAAGTGACTTTTGCATGATAGGTCCCCTTTAAGGGTCCACTTACTTGTATCTTTGACCTTTATTCTAACGTATTATACAGTCTTGGATTTAAGTCAGTTGTTATTTCACCTTATTTCAGCCTCACAACCAGAAACACATTCAGAAAACAATTGACTTTCCGACCAGGGGACAGCAAGTGATGAAATGCTGACTCGTTCCCGCACCACTATATACTGATTTCCCAAAAATAAGTTCAACCACAAATTGTAAAATACTTTCTTATGAGCTCCAAGAGTCTGCAGAATGGAAAGTAGGTTAACACATGACTCTGTTTTCTTAGATGTACACGAACATAATACTGTCTACTTTGCCAGACATGCCACAAATACAGTATGAAGTACATTATGGAAGAGCTCAGGCCAATGTTAAACTGCCTCCGAGCTCCAAATGTGGATTACAGCTTTTAGAAATCCCCTCACAGCCTGTCAGCCTTATCGCTGCTCCTCACACAGAACGAAGCAGGAAGAAGTTATTCTAATTATGACACGCTGTATATTTCCCAGCTCAAAAGAAAACCAGCTCAAAGTAATACGTGATTTTTATCATCAGCGTAAACATGACGGACAAGCAGCGTTTCCATCTAATACGCTGAGCATGATATTTGTCATTACGTAATGGTGTAATTAGTGGGGTTTGGTAGAGAAACAGGCTCAGGGAAGCACAGATAAGATGCCAATGGAGAGCGGCGGCGCAGCATGTTAACACCAGCGGAGGGACATAAGCCCCCTGTTAGAGTGCAGAAGCACTTAAAGACAGCCATCACAGCTTCATCCCCGGCTGTTTTCATAAACTCTGCGCCACCCGTCCCCTCGCTGGGCCTGGAGCCCCGCCAGACACAATATTCTTTCATTTCTCACCGAGGCTCCGGAGGAAAGAGGCCTTTTCTCCTCGCAACGCACACACTCAGCGCTTTGTCTCGGCTTCACCCAGCAACACACTGGTCAGGTCCGTGTTGGGCTGCGTGTGGCTGTTTTTCTGTCATCAGTGAGCGAAGCATACGAAAAGCACCGTGATTGTATCTACCCCAACACTGCGTTGAGCATATAGGGTCATATCGTTGGGTCTGCCCCGTGCTGGCGTACAGGCTGGGTCAGTGACACCAACACAATGCCGAGGTCTTCAAAACCGGCCTTAAGACCCTCTTCTTTCCGCAGGCCTTCCAATAAACTTTGAGCACGGTACACCTGGAGTACTGCCATTTTTATCGCTATCTCCGACTTTTATTTTTGTACTCTATTTTATATTTTATTTTTTGATTTCTTATTATTATTACAATTATTTGTCTTTTATTATCTCAAAGCGTATCAGTATCCCTTGTTGTGAAGCACTTCGAGATTTGTCTTGGCAGATGAGAAGCGCTATATAAATTAAATATATTATTATCAATGCAGACAGATGGATTTATTAACCTCATTCAGAAACGAGAATTCCTTAAGGCGGTCGAAACCAGTGTTTTGCTCAACAATGGCCTTTACTGTACATTTCAGTACAAACAATTAAGTCCTCAGTTAGTAGCTACTGTAGAGAAATGAAAATGCACCTGGCCACTACGATTGATAGATCATTGATGATAACGTTGAACTGTGACTGCCGACATACAGAAGCTTCTCACTGTTAGTAATCTCTCTCTCTCTCTCTCGAGGTCGTCCTCAGGCGAGCCCTCCATCGTTGCTTCCAGTCATCCCGGTTCTCCTACATCTGGCCAGTTCATTGGTACTTTGTGCTATTATTATTAATACACAGAAGTTTACTTTAGCTTTTAACTGTAACTTACATACAGTCAGGTCAGCTTAACCCTTATGTCGTGTCCGGGTCTCCCGTGACCCGTTTCAAGTTAAAATCATATAACAACTACGCTCTAGTTTTTTTATCGGAACAAGGCTTCATGGTATCCTCCACAACAGATATATAAACACTACAACACTGATTTTGACCATGTTTGCTGCGTCTGAAGGTCTCTAACGTGGATCATTTGGTGTTCGGGTCTGGGGAGACCCAGCAGAATGGTTTTGGGTGACTCGAGGTCAAATTTGGCCCAATCAAGATTCATCTTTGGCTTCAGACGCCCCTCCCCCCTTCATACACTGCAACAATAAGTGTTCGCAACATGCACCTGGTCTCCCCTCCCCTCCCCCACGGGAACTCAACCTTTCTCTAAGAATATGTACACACTTCTTGAACCTGAACACACACATGCACTTGTGCAATATGTGGTGTGATGTGTTTGGGGCCATAGCATTAAACTACAACAGGATTGTGCGGTTATGAAAGCATTATACTGTAGGTTAGTTCTGATGTAGTTAAAATAATATTGATGATAGTCATTTTGTGTGTTTTGGACTGAGATAAATCATGGGTCACACGAACACCATGAACGGAAACAGCCTTTGAACACAAGGGTGAAGTTAACGTGTGGCTGTCACTTGTATACAGAATCGCATGTCAACTTCTCACTGTTTGTACAGAAGCTAATGTTAGCTTGTCACTTAAATAACATAACTGGCTTGTGGCTGTCACAAGAGGCTTGCTTTAGCTTTAGCTGTCCCTTAACATGCAGTAGCTAACGTTAGCTTGTGACTGTGTGTTTGCATCTACTCAGCTACATGCCTGGATGAGTGACGATGCTTCTCTAACGCTAGTTTTAGACATGTCATTTATCTATGGTAGCTCAAAGAAGCTTGTACGTGTCACACATAGAAGCCAACGTTAGCTTGTGACTGTGTGTTTGCTTCTCGTGAGCTACATCGAATAATGTTTTAAACTTTATTTAACAGCTTAGTTACTTTTCATATAAGGATTTTGCATTTTTTAAAGTGATACGCTTCAGGCATAAACGAGTGGATAATGATCGGAGGTACAAAAGTATAATTATTCACTGAATCAAAACAAGTGGGGAGAAATGACCTTGAGTCCTACTTCTACTTTTGAACATTTCTTTAATAATAATCACTTTTCCAGAGTGATATTATGATTTCAGTTTACCGTGTGTTTCGTTTTAGTATTTCTTCACTAAAGTGTTGGTACTTTAATTAAATAAAGCATCTGAATACCTCGTCACCCTGTGAGTGTGTGACTTAACAGAGCCACGTTCCTGTCCCGAGGCCGCTCGTCACCTTGTTAGAACGAGCCGTACTGGCTCCATCTTTTGTTTCCTGTTCCCCTTCAGCATCCTGTTGTCTGCTCTGCATGGAATAGCCTTGTCCTCAATAGCGCTGTTGTCCTGATTAAGCTGCATCCGTCCAATTAGCTCCGCCTGCTCAGGAGCTCCGGCTGAACTTTCTCTGAGGAGTCTGAGAAAGTGTTTTCGGTAACACTTTAGTGGAGGAGCATGCTCTGCATTACAAGCAGATTATAGATCCAGCTCATGATGATAAACCTGCAGACAGAGTGACCGGGTTATCGGAGGTAATTCTGTCCTGAACAGATCCGTGGAAGTCCAATTCAAAGCTTCCAGAACATATCATGGCGAAGCAAATCTGAACCCCTGTTTGGGCCACATGTCGAACAATTCAATGAAGTTAGTTGTCCTGAAGAATGTCCTGTCCCATCCTCCTCCTTCATTTCTTCTTATTTCGATACACTTAACGATCAAAACATTGAAAAATAAAATGCAGATCAGATTAATAAACTGGACCAGAACTCATGCAAACTAATAATCACCATGAATACTGCCTTGAACACGTGCATTTGTTCATCAGGAAGCAAGCAGGATTTTATGAAGCCAGTTCAAACTGATTATATATCAGGGTTCATACTTTTTCACCAATGACTTCTCCATGACTTTCAATGACTTTCAATGACTTCTCAAAGACTTCTCAAAGACTTCTCAATGACTTCTCAATGACTTCTCCATGACTTCTCCATGACTTCTCCATGACTTCTCAATGACTTCTCAAAGACTTCTCAATGACTTCTCAAAGACTTCTCCATGACTTCTCCATGACTTCTCCATGACTTCTCCATGACTTCTCCATGACTTCTCAATGACTTCTCCATGACTTTCAATGACTTTCAATGACTTCTCAAAGACTTCTCAATGACTTCTCAATGACTTCTCCATGACTTCTCCATGACTTCTCAATGACTTCTCAATGACTTCTCAATGACTTTCAATGACTTCTCAATGACTTCTCAATGACTTCTCCATGACTTCTCCATGACTTCTCCATGACTTCTCAATGACTTCTCAAAGACTTCTCAATGACTTCTCAAAGACTTCTCAATGACTTCTCCATGACTTCTCAAAGACTTCTCAATGACTTTTCAATGACTTCTCAATGACTTCTCAATGACTTCTCAATGACTTCTCACTGACTTCTCCATGACTTCTCCATGACTTCTCAATGACTTCTCAAAGACTTCTCAATGACTTCTCAAAGACTTCTCAATGACTTCTCCATGACTTTTCAATGACTTCTCAATGACTTCTCAATGACTTCTCAATGACTTCTCAATGACTTCTCAAAGACTTCTCAATGACTTCTCCATGACTTTTCAATGACTTCTCAATGACTTCTCAATGACTTCTCAATGACTTCTCAATGACTTCTCACTGACTTCTCAATGACTTCTCAAAGACTTCTCAAAGACTTCTCAATGACTTCTCCATGACTTCTCAAAGACTTCTCAATGACTTCTCAATGACTTCTCAATGACTTCTCAATGACTTCTCCATGACTTCTCAATGACTTCTCAATGACTTCTCAATGACTTCTCAAAGACTTCTCAATGACTTCTCACTGACTTCTCCATGACTTCTCAAAGACTTCTCAATGACTTCTCAATGACTTCTCCATGACTTCTCCATGACTTCTCAATGACTTCTCACTGACTTCTCCATGACTTCTCAATGACTTCTCCATGACTTCTCAAAGACTTCTCAATGACTTCTCCATGACTTCTCAAAGACTTCTCAATGACTTTTCAATGACTTCTCAATGACTTCTCAATGACTTCTCAATGACTTCTCACTGACTTCTCCATGACTTCTCCATGACTTCTCAATGACTTCTCAAAGACTTCTCAATGACTTCTCAAAGACTTCTCAATGACTTCTCCATGACTTTTCAATGACTTCTCAATGACTTCTCAATGACTTCTCAATGACTTCTCAATGACTTCTCAAAGACTTCTCAATGACTTCTCCATGACTTTTCAATGACTTCTCAATGACTTCTCAATGACTTCTCAATGACTTCTCAATGACTTCTCACTGACTTCTCAATGACTTCTCAAAGACTTCTCAAAGACTTCTCAATGACTTCTCCATGACTTCTCAAAGACTTCTCAATGACTTCTCAATGACTTCTCAATGACTTCTCAATGACTTCTCAATGACTTCTCAATGACTTCTCAAAGACTTCTCAATGACTTCTCACTGACTTCTCCATGACTTCTCAAAGACTTCTCAATGACTTCTCAATGACTTCTCCATGACTTCTCCATGACTTCTCAATGACTTCTCACTGACTTCTCCATGACTTCTCAATGACTTCTCCATGACTTCTCAAAGACTTCTCAATGACTTCTCAATGACTTCTCCATGACTTCTCAATGACTTCTCCATGACTTCTCAATGACTTCTCAATGACTTCTCCATGACTTCTCCATGACTTTCAATGACTTCTCCATGACTTCTCAATGACTTCTCAATGACTTCTCAATGCTTCTCAATGACTTCTCAATGACTTCTCAATGACTTCTCCATGACTTCTCACTGACTTCTCAATGACTTTTCCATGACTTCTCAATGACTTCTCCATGACTTTCAATGACTTCTCCATGACTTCTCAATGACTTCTCAATGACTTCTCAATGCTTCTCAATGACTTCTCAATGACTTCTCAATGACTTCTCCATGACTTCTCAATGACTTCTCAATGACTTCTCAATGCTTCTCAATGACTTCTCAATGACTTCTCAATGACTTCTCCATGACTTCTCCATGACTTCTCAATGACTTCTCAATGACTTTTCCATGACTTCTCAATGACTTCTCAATGACTTTTCCATGACTTCTCAATGACTTCTCCATGACTTCTCAATGCTTCTCAATGACTTCTCAATGACTTCTCAATGACTTCTCCATGACTTCTCAATGACTTCTCAATGACTTCTCAATGACTTCTCAATGCTTCTCAATGACTTCTCAATGCTTCTCAATGACTTCTCAATGACTTCTCAATGACTTCTCCATGACTTCTCAATGACTTCTCAATGACTTCTCAATGCTTCTCAATGACTTCTCAATGCTTCTCAATGACTTCTCAATGACTTCTCAATGACTTCTCAATGACTTCTCAATGACTTTTCCATGACTTCTCAATGACTTCTCAATGACTTCTCAATGACTTCTCCATGACTTCTCAATGACTTCTCAATGACTTCTCAATGACTTCTCAATGACTTCTCAATGCTTCTCAATGACTTCTCAATGCTTCTCAATGACTTCTCAATGACTTCTCAATGACTTCTCAATGACTTCTCCATGACTTCTCAATGACTTCTCAATGACTTCTCAATGCTTCTCAATGACTTCTCAATGCTTCTCAATGACTTCTCAATGACTTCTCAATGACTTCTCAATGACTTTTCCATGACTTCTCAATGACTTCTCAATGACTTTTCCATGACTTCTCAATGACTTCTCCATGACTTCTCCATGACTTCTCAATGACTTCTCAATGACTTTTCCATGACTTCTCAATGACTTCTCAATGACTTTTCCATGACTTCTCAATGCTTCTCAATGACTTCTCAATGACTTCTCAATGACTTCTCCATGACTTCTCAATGACTTCTCAATGACTTCTCAATGCTTCTCAATGACTTCTCAATGACTTCTCAATGACTTTTCCATGACTTCTCAATGACTTCTCCATGACTTCTCAATGCTTCTCAATGACTTTCAATGACTTCTCCATGACTTCTCAATGACTTCTCAATGACTTCTCAATGCTTCTCAATGACTTCTCAATGACTTCTCAATGACTTCTCCATGACTTCTCACTGACTTCTCAATGACTTTTCCATGACTTCTCAATGACTTCTCCATGACTTTCAATGACTTCTCCATGACTTCTCAATGACTTCTCAATGACTTCTCAATGCTTCTCAATGACTTCTCAATGACTTCTCAATGACTTCTCCATGACTTCTCAATGACTTCTCAATGACTTCTCAATGCTTCTCAATGACTTCTCAATGACTTCTCAATGACTTCTCCATGACTTCTCCATGACTTCTCAATGACTTCTCAATGACTTTTCCATGACTTCTCAATGACTTCTCAATGACTTTTCCATGACTTCTCAATGACTTCTCCATGACTTCTCAATGCTTCTCAATGACTTCTCAATGACTTCTCAATGACTTCTCCATGACTTCTCAATGACTTCTCAATGACTTCTCAATGACTTCTCAATGACTTCTCAATGCTTCTCAATGACTTCTCAATGCTTCTCAATGACTTCTCAATGACTTCTCAATGACTTCTCAATGACTTCTCCATGACTTCTCAATGACTTCTCAATGACTTCTCAATGCTTCTCAATGACTTCTCAATGCTTCTCAATGACTTCTCAATGACTTCTCAATGACTTCTCAATGACTTCTCAATGACTTCTCAATGACTTCTCAATGACTTCTCCATGACTTCTCAATGACTTCTCAATGACTTCTCAATGACTTCTCCATGACTTCTCAATGCTTCTCAATGACTTCTCAATGACTTCTCAATGACTTCTCAATGACTTCTCAATGACTTCTCCATGACTTCTCAATGACTTCTCCATGACTTCTCAATGACTTCTCCATGACTTCTCAATGACTTCTCCATGACTTCTCAATGACTTCTCAATGACTTCTCCATGACTTCTCAATGACTTCTCAATGACTTCTCAATGCTTCTCAATGACTTCTCAATGCTTCTCAATGACTTCTCAATGACTTCTCAATGACTTCTCAATGACTTCTCCATGACTTCTCAATGACTTCTCCATGACTTCTCAATGCTTCTCAATGACTTCTCAATGACTTCTCAATGACTTCTCCATGACTTCTCAATGCTTCTCAATGACTTCTCCATGACTTCTCAATGACTTCTCCATGACTTCTCAATGACTTCTCCATGACTTCTCCATGACTTCTCAATGACTTCTCAATGACTTCTCCATGACTTCTCCATGACTTCTCCATGACTTTCAATGACTTCTCAATGACTTTCAATGACTTCTCCATGACTTCTCCAGGACCTTTACCTAATTGTCCATGACCAAAAACACGACTCTCTCAGCGGTTCCACTGGAAACGGTTTATTTGAACATGAGCAGGAAAATAAGGTCTGCATCTGAAACATGTCGTGCCGTCTGAAACAAATCCAACAGGCTTCCAGCTTCTACTGAAATCTCTCACCAGCGAAACACCTCGTCAGTTAAAAGCCATTCTACGTTTCATTACCACACGATACAGTATTTATTATCATATCACTATTTTGGCGATTAGATAAAATATAAATTATATTTGATGCAACTTCAGTTAAATGTCCATGACTTTTCCAAAACGTTGGGAAAAATATTGTTTTCCAAAACGTTTCCAGATCCTGGAATCAGCGTTTTGAATTCCCATGACTTTCCAGGTTTTGAATAACCGTAAGAAGAACCCTGAAGTACATGAGCCCCCCCTGCAGCATCTTCACATTCCTGACGAGTTGACGCTCTTTTGTTTTGCTCGCACTCAGTCGGGCTGGATTACAGTAGCCAGGTTGTGCTGGTACTTGTATGCAAATGATGACGAGTCGAAAAGGAAATGCTGAATGGAAGATTTGAATTAAAATGTAGAGAAAAAGTTAGCTCCAGGCTAAACACATCCATAACTGCAGTGGAGACACGTTTGTCAGATATAATGACACACAGGAAGTGTGGCGCATTCAGTCTGATGAAAGTCACGAGCTGTCGTAAACAACTCAAAAGTGGATTTGGACATATTTTTGCAAAATACCCGAGCGATGTGAGTCTTTCTTTGTTTGTGGTATTGGCTGCAGAAACTGCCTCTTGACAGGAATATGTTTTTGACAGTCCGCGGCTAGATGCCTCAAATAAGTCCTGGAATTGTTTGTGACATAAAGACGCTCATTACGGAGCATCGGGGAAAAATGGAGAAGCCGAGCCGACTATGTTGCCTTCAAAGTCGCTCAAAACGTTGGTCACAGAGTGGCGGAGGAACAAGCCCCGTGTGTTTGTGATAAGCCTCATGCAGCGGGGTATTAAGTGCCTCCCTCGGGATTAGAGTCTGGAGGGGCTTTACTAACGGCTCGACTCCAGATGATGCAGCAGAATACCTGCAGCACTGAGCGAGTGATGAGTTCAGGTACCAACACAAATTACAGGACAAACGAAACAACAGAGACGGCTTCATAATCCTGCACGTCACCGAGCGCTCCGTCCCAACTGTGTGCGTCACTCTTTAGTGTCCCCTGGTCTCCTAGATGTGTGCGTCACTTTTTAGTGTCCCCTGGTCTCCCAGCTGTGTGCGTCACTCTTTAGTGTCCCCTGGTCTCCCAGCTGTGTGCGTTACTCTTTAGTGTCCCCTGGTCTCCTAGTTGTGTGCGTCACTCTTTAGTGTCCCCTGGTCTCCCAGTTGTGTGTGTCACTCTTTAGTGTCCCCTGGTCTCCCAGCTGTGTGCGTCACTCTTTAGTGTCCCCTGGTCTCCCAGCTGTGTGCGTCACTCTTTAGTGTCCCCTGGTCTCCTAGTTGTGTGCGTCACTCTTTAGTGTCCCCTGGTCTCCCAGTTGTGTGTGTCACTCTTTAGTGTCCCCTGGTATCCCAGCTGTGTGCGTCACACTTTAGTGTCCCCTGGTCTCCCAGCTGTGTGCGTCACTCTTTAGTGTCCCCTGGTCTCCCAGCTGTGTGCGTCACTCTTTAGTGTCTCCTGGTCTCCCAGTTGTGTGCGTCACTCTTTAGTGTCCCCTGGTCTCCCAGCTGTGTGCGTCACTCTTTAGTGTCCCCTGGTCTCCCAGCTGTGTGCCTCACTCTTTAGTGTCCCCTGGTCTCCCAGCTGTGTGCGTCACTCTTTAGTGTCCCCTGGTCTCCTAGCAAGTGTCCTCAAGCTGCTGAATGTCCCCTAAACGCTGCACGTGTTGTCAAGCTGCTGGAGATGTTTCTTCATGTGGAACCTTTGTGTTTTTATATCTGCTTCCTTTCTGAAGCTGCAGTTTCTCCCGATGGAAGTGTTTTGGGCACTTGTTGGCTACCGTACTTCCTCGTATCAAAATATTTGTTTCTGTTATGGCACGTCTTACTCCGACCGCCCCACTTGGCCCAGTTCCCGCTGCATAGCTAATCCATTTCACTGTGCCGCCTGTGTGTTTGTCCTCTAATGATGGCGAGATGACTCCACATGAGGAGTCAGTGTGAGCCACTCGCCGGCTAGATGAGGGGATTTGCAGGGAGCTGTTTTCACATCATAAATGAAGCGTGGAAATGAGTCAATAAACTCCCCTCCAAAGAGAGGGAATTATCAGAACATGACAGAAATATCCGAATGAGTTCTCCCGACGCTGATATCCTGATGGATACTTTAAATTGCGTGAAATCCGTGTGATCATGTCCCGCAGATTATTTGGAGGCTTTTTCATTTGACTTTACTGAAGAAGATGAGGCTTTGAAGCACAGATAGTGTCATCACTGCGACTGTGAAGAAGAGTCATCCTAAAGTGAGATAACACTTCCTGTGAAGGTCACGTCTATAATGCATTGCTCTCACAGTCATAAGACAAACAGTAACATTACGTTTTACAAAATGTTAGTACTGCTGGATGTGAAGTTTTTTTAAGATATTTGAAAGAAACTCTGCTTCACAAGGTTACAGACGGTGGTCGAAAGGTGCTAACTGTCACGATACTCCTGTTATGTCTCGTTTGTATGTCTTGGTTTGGGTGTTTTGCTGTTCTGTTCTCCCTGTCATGTTTTCCTACTGGTTTATTGTCTGGTCCTTTCCCCTGTGTTTCTCCCCCTGTCGTTAGTTTCCCTGTGTGTCTAGTTGTCTGATTGTGTTCACCTGGTGCCCTTGTGTTTTTCCCCTGTCGTTAGTTTCCCTGTGTGTCTAGTTGTCTGATTGTGTTCACCTGTTGCCCTTGTGTTTCTCCTCCTGTCGTTAGTTTCCCTGGTGTGTCTAGTTGTCTGATTGTGTTCACCTGTTGCCCTTGTGTTTTCCCCTGTCGTTAGTTTCCCTGGTGTGTCTAGTTGTCTGATTGTGTTCACCTGGTGCCCTTATGTTTTTCCCTGTCGTTAGTTTCCCTGGTGTGTCTAGTTGTCTGATTGTGTTCACCTGGTGCCCTTATGTTTTTCCCTGTCATTAGTTTCCCTGGTGTGTCTAGTTGTCTGATTGTGTTCACCTGTTGCCCTTGTGTTTCTCCTCCTGTCGTTAGTTTCCCTGGTGTGTCTAGTTGTCTGATTGTGTTCACCTGGTGCCCTTGTGTGTCTCCTCCCGTCGTTAGTTTCCCTGGTGTGTCTAGTTGTCTGATTGTGTTCACCTGGTGCCCTTGTGTGTCTCCTCCCGTCATTAGTTTCCCTGTGTCTAGTTGTCTGATTGTGTTCACCTGTGGCCCTTATGTTTCTCCTCCCGTTGTTAGTTTCCCTGGTGTGTCTAGTTGTCTGATTGTGTTCACCTGGTGCCCTTGTGTTTCTCCTCCTGTCGTTAGTTTCCCTGTGTGTCTAGTTGTCTGATTGTGTTCACCTGGTGCCCTTGTGTGTCTCCTCCCATCGTTAGTTTCCCTGTGTGTCTAGTTGTCTAATTGTGTTCACCTGTGGCCCTTGTGTTTCTCCTCCTGTCGTTAGTTTCCCTGTGTGTCTAGTTGTCTGATTGTGTTCACCTGGTGCCCTTGTGTTTTTCCCCTGTCGTTAGTTTCCCTGTGTGTCTAGTTGTCTGATTGTGTTCACCTGGTGCCCTTGTGTTTCCCCTGTCATTAGTTTCCCTGTGTGTCTAGTTGTCTGATTGTGTTCACCTGGTGCCCTTGTGTTTTCCCCTGTCATTAGTTTTCCTGTGTGTCTAGTTGTCTGATTGTGTTCACCTGTGGACCTTGTGTTTTTCCCCTGTCGTTAGTTTCCCTGTGTGTCTAGTTGTCTGATTGTGTTCACCTGGTGCCCTTGTGTTTTCCCCTGTCATTAGTTTCCCTGTGTGTCTAGTTGTCTGAATGTGTTCACCTGGTGCCCTTGTGTTTTCCCCTGTCATTAGTTTTCCTGTGTGTCTAGTTGTCTGATTGTGTTCACCTGTGGACCTTGTGTTTTCCCCTGTCGTTAGTTTCCCTGTGTGTCTAGTTGTCTGATTGTGTTCACCTGTTGCCCTTATGTTTCTCCTCCTGTCGTTAGTTTCCCTGTGTGTCTAGTTGTCTGATTGTGTTCACCTGGTGCCTTTGTGTTTCTCCTCCTGTCGTTAGTTTCCCTGTGTGTCTAGTTGTCTGATTGTGTTCACCTGGTGCCCTTGTGTTTTCCCCTGTCGTTAGTTTCCCTGGTGTGTCTAGTTGTCTGATTGTGTTCACCTGTGGCCCTTATGTGTCTCCTCCTGTCGTTAGTTTCCCTGGTGTGTCTAGTTGTCTGATTGTGTCGTTAGTTTCCCTGGTGTGTCGTTAGTTTCCCTGTGTGTCTAGTTGTCTGATTGTGTTCACCTGGTGCCCTTGTGTTTCTCCCCCTGTCGTTAGTTTCCCTGGTGTGTCTAGTTGTCTGATTGTGTTCACCTGGTGCCCTTGTGTGTCTCCTCCCCTGCCCGGCTGTTTCTCGTCTTGTGATTACCCCTCCCTATATTTAGTCTCTTCCTGTGTTCAGTGTTGGTTCATTGTTTGTCTTTCCCTTCATGTTTGTCCTTGAAGTTTTGGTCCTGGATTATTCACTGTTTTTTGGTAATGCTAACTTTGTCTCGTTTTCTTTCGTCATCGGCTTTTTTTTGTAAATGAAAGCTCGCTTTTTGTTAATACTGCTTTTGTGTCCTACCTTTTCCACGCACCCTGACACTAACGAGCTACAACCGAATCTCTTCCATCAGGAGAAACTCGTTGCAGCTTCAGAAAGGATTCAGATATAAAAACACAAAGGTTCCACACGAAGAAACATCTCCAGCAACTTGACACCACGTGCAGCGTTTAGAGGACATCCAGCAGCTTGAGGAGACATGGCAGCGTTTAGAGGACATCCAGCAGCTTGAGGAGACATGGCAGCGTTTAGAGAACATCCAGCAGCTTGAGGAGACATGGCAGCGTTTAGAGGACATCCAGCAGCTTGAGGAGACATGGCAGCGTTTAGAGAAGATCCAGCAGCTTGAGGAGACATGGCAGCGTTTAGAGAACATCCAGCAGCTTGAGGAGACATGGCAGCGTTTAGAGAACATCCAGCAGCTTGAGGAGACATGGCAGCGTTTAGAGAACATCCAGCAACTTGAGGAGACATGGCAGCGTTTAGAGAACATCCAGCAGCTTGAGGAGACATGGCAGCGTTTAGAGAACATCCAGCAGCTTGAGGAGACATGGCAGTGTTTAGAGAACATCCAGCAGCTTGAGGAGACATGGCAGTGTTTAGAGAACATCCAGCAGCTTGAGGAGACATGGCAGCGTTTAGAGGACATCCAGCAGCTTGAGGAGACATGGCAGTGTTTAGAGAACATCCAGCAGCTTGAGGAGACATGGCAGCGTTTAGAGGACATCCAGCAGCTTGAGGAGACATGGCAGCGTTTAGAGAACATCCAGCAACTTGAGGAGACATGGCAGCGTTTAGAGAACATCCAGCAGCTTGAGGAGACATGGCAGCGTTTAGAGGACATCCAGCAGCTTGAGGAGACATGGCAGCGTTTAGAGAACATCCAGCAGCTTGAGGAGACATGGCAGCGTTTAGAGAACATCCAGCAGCTTGAGGAGACATGGCAGCGTTTAGAGAACATCCAGCAGCTTGAGGAGACATGGCAGCGTTTAGAGGACATCCAGCAGCTTGAGGAGACATGGCAGCGTTTAGAGGACATCCAGCAGCTTGAGGAGACATGGCAGCGTTTAGAGAACATCCAGCAGCTTGAGGAGACATGGCAGTGTTTAGAGAACATCCAGCAGCTTGAGGAGACATGGCAGCGTTTAGAGGACATCCAGCAGCTTGAGGAGACATGGCAGCGTTTAGAGAACATCCAGCAACTTGAGGAGACATGGCAGCGTTTAGAGAACATCCAGCAGCTTGAGGAGACATGGCAGCGTTTAGAGAACATCCAGCAGCTTGAGGAGACATGGCAGCGTTTAGAGAACATCCAGCAGCTTGAGGAGACATGGCAGTGTTTAGAGAACATCCAGCAGCTTGAGGAGACATGGCAGTGTTTAGAGAACATCCAGCAGCTTGAGGAGACATGGCAGCGTTTAGAGGACATCCAGCAGCTTGAGGAGACATGGCAGTGTTTAGAGAACATCCAGCAGCTTGAGGAGACATGGCAGCGTTTAGAGGACATCCAGCAGCTTGAGGAGACATGGCAGCGTTTAGAGAACATCCAGCAGCTTGAGGAGACATGGCAGCGTTTAGAGAACATCCAGCAGCTTGAGGAGACATGGCAGCGTTTAGAGGACATCCAGCAGCTTGAGGAGACATGGCAGCGTTTAGAGAACATCCAGCAGCTTGAGGAGACATGGCAGCGTTTAGAGAACATCCAGCAACTTGAGGAGACATGGCAGCGTTTAGAGAACATCCAGCAGCTTGAGGAGACATGGCAGCGTTTAGAGGACATCCAGCAGCTTGAGGAGACATGGCAGCGTTTAGAGGACATCCAGCAGCTTGAGGAGACATGGCAGCGTTTAGAGAACATCCAGCAGCTTGAGGAGACATGGCAGTGTTTAGAGAACATCCAGCAGCTTGAGGAGACATGGCAGCGTTTAGAGGACATCCAGCAGCTTGAGGAGACATGGCAGCGTTTAGAGAACATCCAGCAACTTGAGGAGACATGGCAGCGTTTAGAGAACATCCAGCAGCTTGAGGAGACATGGCAGCGTTTAGAGGACATCCAGCAGCTTGAGGAGACATGGCAGCGTTTAGAGAACATCCAGCAGCTTGAGGAGACATGGCAGCGTTTAGAGAACATCCAGCAACTTGAGGAGACATGGCAGCGTTTAGAGAACATCCAGCAGCTTGAGGAGACATGGCAGCGTTTAGAGGACATCCAGCAGCTTGAGGAGACATGGCAGCGTTTAGAGGACATCCAGCAGCTTGAGGAGACATGGCAGCGTTTAGAGAACATCCAGCAGCTTGAGGAGACATGGCACCGTGTACTGAAAGCTGCAGAAACCAAACGCTGAAGAAACGTGTTTCATTTGTGTTTTTATATCTGGATCGTTTCTGAAGCTGCAGAGCGTTTCTCCAGATGAACTTCATCCGATTCCATTAGGAGCCAAAGGGAAGGAAGTGATGCAGATCAGCGGCACTGCGATCAAACATGGAGATGTGACGCCTTTGGAAACATCTTAACTGCGAAGGAATCTGGGGGTCGTACAGCTGTCAGCACTGACGCCTCCCCCCCCCCCCCCGCCTCCAGTGCCAGAAGCACACAATGCAGCCCGGAGGAATAGCACAGCATCAGCTCAGCGCCAGAGCAACACATTAAAAAACAAGTCAGTGGGAAGGAGATTAACATAAAACACAGCGCAGAGAAAAGAGCTCCATCCATCAAACAAGATCTCTGCGCTGAAGAGGCGTCTGCTCCATCAGAGGCTCTCTGCATGCAGTACTAACACCAACGTGCGTCATATATACGCTTCAGCTGCATGGAGGCATCAGGAAGGCTGCTTTAATGCATGGAGGAGGCTTGATGCCGTTCAACTCCTCCAACAAGCCAACAGAGGGTTAACAAAATATGCACATTCCATTTTGTGTTTAATGACAACGGGTCAAAACATAACCACAGATCGATGGTCCAGGTGTTGGGATACGGGCAGAAACACGAGGGTTTTGGGTAGTGAGTATTATGAACACACACTTCTTTACCATGTAGTGTTGAAAGCAGCCCACTCTCTTCAGTCTGCGGACAAACGACTTTGCAAAGGCGTGCAACAGCAACCTGGTCTCACCAGAATGCGTGACTCCACCATGACTCCTCAACACCGCTTCTACTGAAGCCTTCCCCAACTCCGGGGACTTCCGGCCGGGGACTCCGGGTGGCAGTATACGCCGTGAAGTGGGTTGCGGCCTGCCAGTAAACCAGCAGAAGAAGAAGAAGAAGAAGAAGAAGAAGAAGAAGAAGAAGAAGCTTCATTTGCCTAATCCACCCTCAGGGACTTATTCCGGTGTGAACGCGATCTGTACTTAGTTCATGAGAACTAAAGAGTTCTCATGAACTAAGTTCTGATGAACCTTTGTGGGAAAAGTACCTCAGTGTGAACGCGCCCTATGTAAAGTGAATGTCGTGGTGCACACACGCATTTCTACAACGTCCCGCAGTGAGCTTTTATTCTATAAAACGTTTTTAAATCTACTTTATAGCTTGTAGTATCTCGCGGGAGGCTTCTTTTATTTCATTTGTATTCATAATCATTTTTATTTTTCGTCAGAATGTAAAAATTAGTTACGAATTTTCTTTCTCAAAAAACAGTGCATGGTGTGAAATGCAGCTGTGGTTTTCATTAAGTGAGTGAGTCTTAAGGAAGGCCGGAGCTTCAGCTGCATGTCTTTAACCCAATCAGCTGCTGTGTCCTTTGTGCACCGCACACATTACAACTGTCATCGGAACGGCGATCGAGCCTGAAGCCACAGAGCTCTCTGTTTTAATGCGTGAGGTGCGATATCAGCGCCTCACATGCACGCAAAATCGGACTTCTGCGTATCTATTGCACGTAGTGCTGCGTACCTGGACTCACATTCAGGTTCAGGTCCGGACTCAAGTCCAGAGGTTCAGGTTTGGACTTACAAGTCCAGACCTGAACCCATGGCTTGTGTCAAGTTGTGTGAGTGACTAAAGTGAACTTATTGTGAGCTAATTATCAATTGAAAATTAACTCATAATCAACTCAAATTCAAACTCGTCAGGTTTATTGCGCTCCCTTCCAACTTGTGTCTACATTTCTCTACAAAGTACAAATGTAAAAATAACACTTTTTGCCACTTAGTCTACAAATGACTCATGACAGCAACTACAGTGAACTACTACAAAGTTCAAACATTTATTTCATTTACCAAACTAAAGTAACCAAACAGTCCCTGAGCTGACTGAGCCTAAACCCCTAAAGCGTTGCTGAAAGGTAGAGTGTAGAGTAGACTATACGCATTACACTGTTACACACCTACTATACAGTATACACTGTAGTGACTGAACAGTCAGAGTGTACTGTACTGTCTGTACACCATGTCTTTTCTACAACTCTGTAATGTGTACATTATACAGTACATACTACATACATAGTGATGTACATACATACTGTTAGAAATTAAAATCAATGTTGATATGGCCTAATTTGAATTAAATACACTATTTAATTTAAATCAGTTTTATTCTGAAAAAACCGGAAGTTCACACTATTAACTTAATACTTTTATTCTGAAAATTATTCACTTCCGGTTAGCATTAGCATGTGGCGAAATGCTACGTCTTCAAACCGTGAATCGAAGGTGAAATGACATGTGATGTTGTACACTGAGCACACTGGGGTGAGCACTCATTTATCGACGCTGAATAACGTTTATCAGGGAATGTTTAAATAACCACAGACACCAGAATATACGTAAGTGCTAGTTTTTTTGCGAGTCCAAGTACCGGTTCCTGACGTTCCGGTTTTAACCGGACTTGAACCGAAACTTTTTACAAGTCCAGTACCGGTTCGGCGTACCGGTACGCAGCACTAATTGCACGCCTTTGCAAAGTCGTGTCATGTGTACGCAGACTGTGAGACCGGGTTGCTTTAAAGGCTTCTGTGCATGTTAACGGTCTGCAAAGGCAAACAACCCCTGAGTTCCTCTCGCACACTTCTCCAACTCCAGCGCGCATCCTGCCCCACCGTGTGTGATGGGGTAATGAGTATGAACACACAACACACACGTCTTTACCGTGGACGTATCGTGTCGTGTTTAGAGGTGTCTGTGCATGTTAATCTGTGCTCATCATGTGTGAAATCAAAATGACTTTTTTTGGGGCATTGACTGCTTTTATTTACACTTAGATTTTGCTGCTATTTCTTTTTTACCATGGACTTATTATGGGATAGGGTAAAACATCCCCGCGTTGCCTCCCACACTAACTACTTTCTCCGATGCGGAATACTTCACTTCCTGTGCGCGCTGTCGCTGTCCCGCGGGAAACACGCGCACATATCCCGGCCTCTCTTTTACATGTTGCACCAGAGTGATCGTCCTGTAGCACCATCATGTGTGAAATCACGGCTCTGAAGGCCCGTCGCTTCACTAATCTGTACAGTGGATGAACAGGATGGTGCGCGTGAGGCGTCCACATGCACACACGTCTGCCCTGGCACGGGATGAAGCGCACGGCAGAATAGATCCTCCATCCTCTCGCTCTGCTCTCTGCAGTGACTCGTAATCCACGTCGCCTTTCATTTGGCGGAGAGCAGTTGGCGTATTGCGATATGGAAATAAGAGCAGCTGATCAAAGCCCTCCTCCTGGATGAGCTTCCCTCTCGTGTCCCGGAGGACTCGCCGCCTGCCAAGCGCCGCAGCTCTAATGCAGACGTTTCTGCACTCATGCCCGACCAGCCGCCATCATTAAAATATCATCCTGACACGAGGCATACAGATTCTTCCCCCTGCCTCGCTCTGTGGACTGTGAGGGTTCATTATGGTCTGTTCACCAGCTCGTTGGGTCCTGGGGATGTGGAGTACTGTACGTGTCATGAGAGACATGTACAGTAGGGTCTCGAGCTCATAGCAACGGCTGGATGCTAACGTAAGCAATTTGCACAGTGAGCACAAGTTGCATTTATTTGCATTAATAACTCAAATATGGCTGATTTGCACAATTTGGAATTTTTTAGGATAAAAAAGTCCCCTTAATGGTGGGGTAGGTAAGTTTGAGAAACCGGCTCGAGATCGCTAGAATTTGAAAATACACAACCGGAGAAAATCTGCCACTTCCTCACAGAGCCCCTCCCCCAACACACACGAACGCGCACATGACCAATGAGGGCACGAGATCAGTTTGTGCCCCGATGGAAGGCTGACAGGCAGGTAGGCCGTCCAGTTACTTTAGTATTACGGCTTCTACAGATGAAATTTTTTTATGGATTTGTTGTCAAAGCACTTCAGATATTCATTGCTATCGGGATGTTAAGAACATTCCATGGAATATAACAAAAAGTGTATCTCCAGCCGGTTTCTCAAACTTACCTACCCCACCTTTAAACTTGACAATCAATCCAACATGTATCAAGATCAGCTCACCGGGAGTAAACATATGGCCCTTCCGGTTATAACTCCAATCTTTGATCCTGAAAGTCAGAAACAGCCTCAATGAACTCCAGACCCATCAACACGGTCCGAATGGGCCAAGTCACTTTTAAGCTATTGTCTGCTAATTATGTAATGTAATGCTAATGCTAATGTATGCAAATTGTGCAAATTGCCCAACAGGTGAGCATCCGGCAGGTTCTATGTGCTGGGGACCCGTACTGTACATCTGTATCATAACACTTTGGGGTCCTCAACACTTCACTATGCTGGCACCTTGACTATTAGAGCAGGACCGAGAGGGAGAGGGAGAGGGAGAGGGAGAGGGAGATCCACATGGAGACACTCTCCAGCTGATCTCAGGCTCTGAGATCAGCTGGAGGAGGAGGCACATACTTTAACTCTCTGCATGAACAGAGAACTGAATTAGATGCAGGATGAAACGCTGATAACATAAATATATCATCATCAGATACGGCATTTGAATTTCAGGAATAAAACGATTAGTGTAAAGATATCTTTCAGGCAATACAGTTTCTCTCAACTCCTGGGAGAAACACCTGTCTCTCTTCCGCTGCTGAATGCTCCAATATGTCTCCAGCTCGTCTCCCAGCTCGTCTCCCAGCTCGTCTCCAGCTCGTCTCCAGCTCGTCTCCAGCTCGTCTCTCGGCTCGTCTCCCAGCTCGTCTCCAGCTCGTCTCCAGCTCGTCTCCAGCTCGTCTCTCGGCTCGTCTCCCGGCTCGTCTCCCGGCTCGTCTCCCAGCTCGTCTCCAGCTCGTCTCCAGCTCGTCTCCCGGCTCGTCTCCCGGCTCGTCTCCAGCTCGTCTCCCAGCTCGTCTCCAGCTCGTCTCCCAGCTCGTCTCCAGCTCGTCTCCAGCTCGTCTCCCAGCTCGTCTCCCAGCCCGTCTCCAGCTCGTCTCCCGGCTCGTCTCCCGGCTCGTCTCCCGGCTCGTCTCCCAGCTCGTCTCCAGCTCGTCTCCAGCTCGTCTCCAGCTCGTCTCCCAGCTCGTCTCCCAGCTCGTCTCCAGCTCGTCTCCCGGCTCGTCTCCCGGCTCGTCTCCCGGCTCGTCTCCAGCTCGTCTCCAGCTCGTCTCCAGCTCGTCTCCAGCTCGTCTCCAGCTCGTCTCCCAGCTCGTCTCCCAGCTCGTCTCCCGGCTCGTCTCCCAGCTCGTCTCCAGCTCGTCTCCAGCTCGTCTCCAGCTCGTCTCCCGGCTCGTCTCCCGGCTCGTCTCCCAGCTCGTCTCCAGCTCGTCTCCAGCTCGTCTCCAGCTCGTCTCCCAGCTCGTCTCCCAGCTCGTCTCCCAGCTCGTCTCCCAGCTCGTCTCCCAGCTCGTCTCCCGGCTCGTCTCTCCAGCCGAGCCGGTGCCACGGAGGGCTGTATGCTTTCTCTGGAGACAACACTCCCTGCTGCTGCGGCTGACCCGACTAGGAGAACAGTGAGAGTCAAATCGAGCTCCGTAAAGCTGAGAGAAGCCGTTTCGCTTTCTTTATTCGGGCAGTTTTACCATCAAAATGGAATATTAGCCAATAATGGCCAGACCTTTCAATGACGATGAGAATCAGCCACACGAGGACGCTTCAGAGCCACTGCAAGACGAGGCCTCTGCTCTCGATGTCTTTCCTGTGTGCAAAGCACTTTGTGTTGAAAGGGGCTGCATAAATAACCTTGCCTTTTACAAAACAATCTTTTATCTAAATCAGGGCCGCACGATATCGGGAAAAACTGACGTTGCAATTCCCCCCCCCCCCTGCGATATAAATTGCGATATGAAACTTTCAGGAATTGAAGAAAAGACCGTTTTTTGTCCGCAAACCTTTCTTGAACTTTAAAGTTTACAATTAGTGTTTCTGTAACTATATTTAACCGGATGAAGGACGTCTGGATCTTCAGTCGTCAGGGCAACGCGCTGAGCGAGCTCGGTTAGCAGCGCCGAACGGGAGGAACACATGAAACGACTATTCAGTGTTTCTACCTTTGATCTCCGGCCCGGTTGCTCTGGAGATCTGATTGGTGGTTAGCTGTCACTCACTCAAAGCCCCCGACATGAGAGCTGCACACGTTTTCCTTTTGTAGCAAGCAGCAAAACAATTCTAACATCGCGTGTTTGAGTTCATTTGCCTCCTTAATATCGCACGTCCTAAAAAAGAACGAACGTCCACGCGATTATCGTCACGACACGATATATCGTGCAGCCCTAATCTAAGTCTTATTCAGTCTTTCCTCAGCTCGTGTCCCCGCGGATTGAGATGTCAAAGCCTCCCTATTCTCCCACTCTCTCTCTCACTCTCTCACTCCAACTGCTGAGCGACGGATGGGTTGAGAGAAAGGAGGGGAAGCCTGGCTTTGATCAACATTCCCTTCATGCAGATGCAGACCCCGGGGAGGAGGCACGTGTCTCCGCGCTGCTCTGCGCCCTTGCTGATTACATTCGGGGGACACCGGGAGAAACGCTCCATCTCCCTCTCCGCCGTCATTCAGGCGTGGCCCCGACGCCTCCGGTGTTACTGCCGTTCAGCTGCAGAGAAACCTCGCTCGGGCGCCAAGGCGAAATGTGTGTCATCTGCCAGAACTGAGTTCTAGCCCGATACGCCCCGTTCACCCGACTTCACTGGAAACAATTGATTTGCACGTTTCCTCAGAAAGCAGCGGGGGAGCTGGAAGCACGAGATAGACGTGTTGAATAGAGAAAGCTCCGGTTCCTCCCCCCTGCCCGCTCTCATGCACTTTGTTCTGCGCAGGTAAGAAATCAAGCTGACGGGTGAAGAGGAAGCGTGGCAGGTGAGAGGGGGAAGGGTGACACACTTCGAGGAGGAGGAGGTGTCAACCACCTGCTGTGACTCACAGACTGAAGCGCATGCAGACGCACACATTTGGGAATTTGAATATAAAAACACGAGATAAGTTCAAAGATGGCGTCGTGATGATGCTGCCGTGTCTTTTGCTCCTCTCCAACCCAGCCTTTGTTTACTTTCTATTATATTGGATTTAATTGTATTTACTTGCAGTATTATCTGTTGTATCGTGCCCTGTTGGAGGAGCCGGTGACCTAACATGTTCATTGTCACACTGCAGCATGTGCACATGATAAAAGCCTTGAATGCTATGCAGCTCCATCGCCCAGCGCCTCACACTCAGGGACCCAACACGGCTTTGTGTTAGGTATTAAAACTGTTTTAACACATGCCTACACCCTGCACCTCATCTGTAAATATATATTTCGTATTTACACAAACTTGTCTGTACCTTCCCTCACATTTGTAATACGTGAATATACTGTAACCTCAAGCACTTTAAATACTCTCTGCACTTTCTGTTGGGATGCATTTGGTTGATTCTCAGTTGTGGAAGTACTGCAGTTTTGCACTTGTAGAAATACTCGGCTTCAAGTAAAAGTACTGCAAGCATGTTCAAAAATGTTAATTTATTTAAAGTACCAAACGTAAAAGTACTCGTCACGCAGAATATCCAATTCAACAATACTGTTTTTCATGTTATTTCCTCCTCCTCCTCCTCCTCCTCCTCCTCCTCCTCCTCCTCCTCCTCCTCCTCCTCCTCCTCCTCCTCCTCCTCCTCCTCCTCCTCCTCCTCCTCTCATTTATAAACTGCTGACTGCTTGTGCTGGATCATAAAATGCAGATGTAGAGATCTCATGAAAGGCAGAAGAGTTTGTTGAGACATCATCAATAGTACAGTACTGCAGCGCCATTTCACATCATGTGGGTCAGACCGGGCTCTGGAGCGCATTACGGGCTGAGTCGAGGCTCCGGGAGAAATCAATACTTGCATAAATTGGTCCGAGAGGGAAAGGATGAAGATAACTCGTGAAAAATATCTAAGATATTGGAGCTACAGTACATGTGTAGTGGAGGCAGGTGGTTCTATGGCTTTATTACACTGCTCAGTCGAATACTCGATTCTGATTGGACAGTTTGGACATTCCAGGGGTTGTTAGTTCTCGCTAAAAGACTGTTGCTAAGGAGAGCTGACTATTACTAAGGAGAGCAGACTGTTGCTAAGGAGAACAGACTGTTGCTAAGGAGAACAGACTGTTGCTAAGGAGAGCAGACTATTGCTGAAGAGAACAGACTGTTGCTAAGGAGAACAGACTGTTGCGAATCCTTGGATTATTGAAACTGTCCCCAGTTAATAAATAAAAAGAGAGCAAGATAGGACAGAAGAAGAAAGACAGGAAGTAAACACTAACGGGAACAGCAGAAGAAGACAGACAGGAAGTAAACACTAAAGGGAACAGCAGAAGAAGACAGACAGGAAGAGGAGAGAGGAGGGGAAGCAGCAGGCGGTTAGAGAAATGAGAACTCCTCTCCTCTGAGCGGTCATTTTAAAGAGACGTCCATTAATGATGACAGGAGGCAGCAGCCCTCTGTCTGATGGACAGATGTGTTCATGATGACTTATATATTTACTTTGATTCATTCACAGTGCGGTGTAATGAGACAATAACAGGCTACAGATGCGGACACGCACACACATATATATATATATGTATATATTTATATAAATATATACAATTTCAGAATCAAGCAGAGCACTCTCAAAATAACGTAACACTATCAGAGACTGGATATATCCCCCCCCCCCCTCTCTGGTCGCTACAATGAGGGAAATAAATTACGGGCCAAAAGTTTTATTTACAAGTATTACAAGTAAGCAGAGGACACCAAACCAACTGAGACCTGTCTGTCCGCCGCATCTACGCACACACTGTACCACACACACACACACACACACACACACACACACACACACACACACACACACCCACATACAGCTCCTAAAACAGGCTACAGCCGTGGTGTATTTTATTGTGAAGCACTAAATGGTTTTAGAAAAATATGGACTCTTTGTTTGTAGATATCTACTAAACTAAAGCAAATACAGAGAGTAGGTCTGTTATACTGAGTGATATATATTTTACACACTGCTCTGCTTTCTGCAGGACCTCACAGCTGTTCTCACTGTAAACATCGCGTCGCGATGAAAGCAGTTAATAAAATAATATCCAGGGGATGCATGCAGAGCTGTGATTGGCTGAGATAAGTCCGGCCGTGCGTCACGCCTCCACCGTTCCGGAAATGCATCCGCTGAGGAGCCGTGGAGGACCCATCAGTGTATCCTCGGTTAGAGCTCCTCCAGAGAGCCTCCTCGACGCTCGATCCTCGGTCCTCGAAGTGCATTTAGAGAAATGAGATGTCCTTCAACATGGCGCGCTGAAATTCATTTCCGGGTCACTACCGGAGGACCGAGGAGTCGAGGAGTCGAGGAGGGGGATTTGATGAAATGAGAAAGGGCCCAGAAGAAGACAGACAGGAAGTAAACACTAAAGGGAACAGCAGAAGAAGACAGACAGGAAGTACACACTAAAGGGAACAGCAGAAGAACACAGACAGGAAGTAAACACTAAAGGGAACAGCAGAAGAAGACAGACAGGAAGTACACACTAAAGGGAACAGCAGAAGGACACAGACAGGAAGTAAACACTAAAGGGAACAGCAGAAGGACACAGACAGGAAGTAAACACTAAAGGGAACAGCAGAAGAACACAGACAGGAAGTAAACACTAAAGGGAACAGCAGAAGAAGACAGACAGGAAGTAAAGCAGAAAAAGATTGAACGGACACGTTTTAATCTCAACGAGAGCAATATGATAATTTTTAAATCAAAATTGTGAATTAAATTGTTGGTTTATTTAGTAGGTAGCCGTGCAATAAGCGGTATAATGTGCATATTATCCTTACATATCTGACTCACACACACTTCAGCTGCCCAGTGCCATGTCACAATAAGGACTAACACTGATTGTGCTCTCCTTCATTAAAAGCTCCAGCTCCAGTCATCTGCGAATGGTTCCCCCTCTGCTGCTAATGTGTTTCTTTGTCTCACCAAGGTCTCTTTCTGGAGTCCAAACAATGGCGGTTATTGTCCAGGCGTTGATGCTTTTAGAGAGCGACTGCGAGCACATGACTGATTTGCAGGGCTCCCAAAACAAAAAACAAAGATGAGAACTTCCTCCGAACAAATATAACCACCGTCTGCCGAGTCACGGGATCCTGCGGCCGTGAAACTAAACCTGAATACTGCTCACTTCTGTCAGTGTGGGGAGGAGATAACAGGCTTATCTTAAATCAGACATACGGTAGGCCTGGTGGATATCATCAGGTCTAAAGGGCAGACCGCGATAGGGCGGTCGGGAACACGTCCCATGAAGGGCTTTGTTGTTCTACGTGGAAATGACCTTCATGTGTTTTTATTATTCGAAAACCTTATAAAGACTAAATGTTATCATTACACTTGACGATAGATGAGAGGAACGCATACGTGACTTCCTGGCGAAATGAACGCCCCGCCTACTTTAAGGGGAAATCAATGCATTCGAGCAGTGGTACTCAACCTGGTCCTAATCAGGAGCCACATTGATGGAAACATATGTTTGCAAGAGCCACAATCCAAAAACGCTCCTTTCCTCCTGAAACCATTATTCATTTGAGAATATGAATAATAGTAATATGTTACTAAGGAATGAAAAGCATAATGTAAAGTGCAATAACTGATTTATTATTTTCACTGCAACCACAACACACACATCGCTGACTGCCCATAGCAACAGATAACAGACAGCATGCCCTCCTAGCTACAGTAGAATCCGACAGTTGAATTTTTTTTGCCTCTCGTTCCAGGTCTTTTTTCTCAGGAAACAACGTTGAACAAGCCAGCAGTCTGCAATCCTTCACCAGTTCTCCATCAGTATATGGCTTCATCTTTTTCATCAGTTCATGTGTGATTTTGTAGGATGCCTCTGTCGCTCTTTCACTCATATTCGTGTGGAATAAGTTTTTTTGAGCAGTTCGGTTCTGTTTGAGTCTCGCCAGCTTTTCCGCCCTCAACTCTCCACCTTTCGGAAAGTCGGTACTGAACTGCGGGTGTTTTGTGTCGTGATGCCGCTGCAAATTGGACCTTTTTTAAATTGTGAAATGACGTTGTCACAAAGCAGGCAGATGCATTTTCCCGAACCGGTGGAGACGAAGAAAAACTCGAGTTCCCAGTCCTCTTTAAATGTTCGATATTCCTCTTCATATTTTCGTTTCCTATATTCCTTTACCATGTTTGCATAGTGCTGTAAGCTAGTTTTCCCAGTGTGACGGAGCAATTATCTCGCGCACCTGCAATCAGAGCGCGGAACCTGAAATAATTTGTGATTGGTTGATCAGAGGGATGGGGGGGGCGGCTTAATAGACTGATGTGTGTGATGACTGATGTGTGACTTGTGAGTGATAATGAAATGTTGATGGATTCTGCTGACAATGTTTTTTTTCCCGTTTTTTCTAAAAGTGGGACTTAAAGGAGCCGCGGGTTGAGTATCGCTGCATTAGAGCAAAGTTACGGTTTCTTTACTTCCTCTACAGAAAAAAATAAACTCAGAAATCTCAGTTTAAAATACTTCGTGCCACTCGTCCTCCGCAGAACGACCGCACATCACTTCCCTATTTATTTCAATGTAACTATAAATCGACGCAGGTCATCAAAGTCCGATGACATGTTTTAATAGTTTGCCTGTCCGACCATTATAATTGGGTAGATACAAAAAAGCGCGTTTTTCGTCATGCTTTGATGTGATTGCCGAAAACTTCAGAATCTGCATTTACCGCCAGCGAATGTTTTCCCCCAAAAGTGAGCGGGGCTGTAATTTCGCCCGGAAGTGACTATTGTGTGGCTCTCATCTAGAGGGAAGCAACATATCTAAGAAATGATTTAATACAGAACCACATGAGCTCCTACCTTAGCTTCAGAGCTACGATGCTAATCAAGAGCCCCACGGCAAACCTCTGCGGCCACTAGTTATCAGAGTGTCGTTAATCCAGCCTCGGGTACAGCGAGGGTGCCTGCATCATGTATTCATAGATTCAGATAACACGTGTCACACTCAGTCTCGTGTATCTTTGCCGAAACGTAACTCTGTGCGTTGGCAAAGCTCCATTCGCCTGAGCGCCTGAGAGGAAGCTGAACAACAACTTTCTCTGATGCACAGTTTCCAGGTATGAAGCTCACATTCCTGCAACGTGACTTTCAAGCAAAACCAAAATGTTTGTAAGCCAGTGACTTGGTGTGGAAGTATTAAAGAGGCCCTATAATGCTTTTGTGGGTTTGTGTGCATGTAAATGGTCTGCAAAGGCTAAAATGTCTGTGTTTCCTCCAGGGGAGATTCTCTACTTTGTTGACTTCCAAAACAAATATTTACATCACAATGAAACACTCGTGCTTCTATTGGCTAGCGCTCCAACACATTGTACATGATAGGCTAAGGGGCGGGACATCTCTAAGCAGTTGACCAATCACAGCAGAGTGTGCTCTAAAAAAGTGTCAATATCCTTCCATACCCGATCAAACAACTTCAACCAAAAACCTTTTGTTTTGTTGGAAAGTAAATGTATTGAAAAATGAAACTCAACAATTACATTCAGTCGTTTCGAGCGACCTTGGTATTAAAGCTTATTTTGAATTTCTCTGGATTAAAATGTCAGAAGACACAGCTGCTTGAAATACATCTAATAACACGGTTGGACATTGAGAATATGCAGCTGATGAAAAGACTTGGTTTGGTAGTTGTTACTGCGGCGTATATTACACTGAAGTCAGAGGAAGACATTATGTGGGAATAATCATCCTCCAATCCCACCGCTCTTTGATGGAGCTCTGCAGCCCCGGGCCTGATCCAGTCCGAGAGCTCGTTAAACCCAGGAGTCACACATCCAGTCCTCCTGGAACCAGCGAGGGGAATCACCACAGATTAGGGCTTCTTTTGTGATGCTGAATGACCTTGAATCTTAGAGGAGAATTCTATCAGGGCTTCGATGATGGGGCTTTGTGGGTTTAAATCCCAAACAACAATTAAAAGCATTTTCCGTCCGTCCAATGGCTTAATCTTTTGTTCCATAGACTTCCATTGCTTCCCAAATATACGTCCCCAAGCAGTTGTTGGTAAAAGTATTACTAGAATTACAGTTTTAAGTCAATATATCCCAGAAAAAAACACCATTGAGACGGTTTAGGCTGCAGGTATCGACTGTAACGATTACAGAATGAGTATTTTCCGTCTATCCAATAGGCGCTTTCACACCGGAGTACTTTTCCTGTTTACTTCCGATAGTGCCTGGAATTTTGCGTTCACACCAAAAAGAGAACTTAGTTCAGAGAACTTTTACCCCCATTCTTAGTGCCTGCTAGAGAGGTGGTACTTTCCTGGGGAGAAAAAAGTACCAATTTCTGATTGGCTGGGCGGATTGCAAACCACGCCCCGTAAAACTCTCAAAAGTTTTTTGAAGCCGCCATTGTATTTGCTGGCATTAGCATTATTAGCATTATTAGCATTAGCATTATTAGCATTAGCCCAGCGCAGAAACGCAGAGAGACTAATTTATGGCAACACAAAAGAAAAGAAAACATGGGAGCGGTGGAGATGAGGAGGTGTCGGCGTTCTGGCGATTTACTCGGAAGGCTTCAGTAGAAGCTGCTGGGACTCCCAGCAGCTTCTACTGAAGCCTTCCCCAACTCCGGGGACTTCCGGCCGGGGACTCCGGGTGGCAGTATACGCCGTGAAGTGGTTTGCGGCCTGCCAGTAAACCCAAAGCAGAAGAAGAAGAAGAAGTGACGTCAGCGTCATTTGCCTGATCCACCCTCAGGGACTTATTCCGGTGAGGACGCGATCGGCTCTTAGTGCCATGGGGGAACTAAGTGCTGGGAACTAAGTGTGGTAAAGTACTTTGTGTGAAAGCGGCTAATGGCGTATTAGCTTAATCTTTTGTTCCATACAATTCCATTGTTTTTTTTGTGATGTTGAATGACCTTGAAACTTAGAATAGACATCTAGGGCCTTGATGATGGTATTTTGTGGGTTTACATACACTGTAGGTTTGTGTGCATGTCAATGGTCTGCAATGGCTTAAATCCCTGTTTCTCTCCTACTTCTTTTTTGAATTGTTCTGGATTAAAGTGTCAGAAAACGTGTTCTGCACCTGCTATACATAAATATAATAACATGTATTGTTATAATGTAATAAGACATCTACTAGGGCCTTGATGATGGGACTTTAAGTCATCATTAATCCTCAGTAAGTCAATGTAGCAACTCCAAAAATAATTGAAAAACCTTAATTATTTAACTAAATTAATTTTGGTAATGCTGTCAATTAAAATAGACAACAACTTTGAACACATTGCATATGAAGTCACCTCCTAATCCAGCATAACCCTGACATTCAAACCAGTCTTCATTCCCAAATCGACACGGACGCTTAGTCAGAACCAATTCTGATTAGAGAACCCTTGTTTCACTTCACTTAGGCAACTAGACTAGCTTGTTTAGTTAAGGAAAATATCATGGCATTAGAATTAAAATCCTATTTATCTGGTCGGCTCTGTTGTGATTGGCCGATTAGAGATGTCCCGCCCCTTAAAATGTCACTATGTTCTGGACATTGGGATTTTAGCCTTTGTAGACCCTTTACATGCACAACAAGGTATATATAATGGATCACAATAAATCAAAACAATTTCAGCTATCTCGACCAGCTTTACGGAGCTTTCCTGCTTCCTTTGTTTCTTTATAAAATGCCGTTCACGCCCGCAGATAACTCACAATGAGCCACTGTGACCGTGCACACATCGTATCAATCTCATTTATTGTTATAGCTGAGCGGTGGGTTTCCATCATGCGCCGCCTCTCCGTCTCCAGCCCGCGTGCAGCAGCTGCAGAGCTCCGATCCCACCAGAATATTATGAAACTGACCCAATTTCCCGAGCGCGCTGCAGGCTGCGATATGGCTGCTTTGTACTTTCCATTCTCGCCTAAATAATTGATTCAACCCTCCCTTTTCCTGTAATCTCTCTCATGGAAAAGCAGCCAGTGACAGACTCATAGCGTGTGTCATTATACATTAAAACGGATAAATATGTAATAGCTGTTGTCTCAATGCAATCACAAACTCACGAGACATGGACAACATTATTTTTCACGAGTTGCTTCTGGGTTTGATCCGAGCAGCGGCTCTCACTCTCCGTATCCAGACGTGGATAAAGCACGTGAGTTCCCGTTTCTATTCCGTGAGATGTACGAGGGGAGTGGGGCTCCAAAGTGAAAAGGCAGCATGTGTACTAAAGCCTGATACGTGCAGCCACATTTTACAAACATGTACACAATGCAACCATGCAATTGGATGTTCGCCAGCCCAGAACAGGCTTCCTAGCACCCCTCCTTTCCCCAAAATAAACCCCCAATACAAACATCTTTCAGTGCAGATACACACACAGCGCCTCGGGACTTTCCCAGTCTGTTGACACCTCTAGTCAAGCAGCTCAGAGTCTGATAAAACATTCAGAGTGGCGCTGCTGTGATAAGGCCCTCCTCCGCTAATGAAAGCCTGCAGTGAGAAACCTGCAGGACCTGCTGGGGATGGCTGTTTGAGGAAAACCCCGAAATATTAAGACGCTGCCGACATACGGAGGCTCGGGTGAGCGCGGCGCTGCCAGCCTCTCCATCACGGAGCATTGAGACGGCTTATAGGCTGCAGGGAACTGGACCGACGAAGGTTTAAGGAGCCACGATGATGTGTTCTGGAACAGGTACATCGATATAATAAGACATGCAGTCTGCCGAAAACCCAACAAACCAACACGTTTTAAAACTGCATGATGGATAACGCTTTTTCAGGGTCAACAAATCCCAAGCAAATATGAAATAATGAGTATATCCAACAACATAGCCAATTCCGTAGACTTCCATTGCTGTCCACAAAACCTCCGTCCCAAAAGTAGCTGTTGATAAAGAGGTTTAAAGAGCCACATCCCAAACAACAATTAAATAATTAGTATTGTTCGTCTATTCAATGGCGTAGCTTCATCTTTTGTTCCGTAGACTTCAATTGCTTCCCAAAAATAAAAGATATTACTAGAATTACAGTCAATATATCCCAGAAGAAAACACCATTGAGACGGCTTATAGACTTCAGGATACTCGACTGTCGGAAGGGTTTAAAAGAGCCACACTGATATGTTCTGGCACAAGTACTTACATATAATAAGACATGTGGTACGCCAAACACTGAACTAATCCACACGTTTTAAAACGGCATGTTGGATAAGCAACAAATCACAAACAAATATTAAATCATGAATATATCCAATAACCAAGTCTGTAGACATCCATTGGCGTCCACAAAAAATGTTGTAACTCGAGCAGAAGAATTTCCTTGGGGATAAATAAAGTCCTATTTTATCTTATCTCCGTCCCAAAATAAACCCAAATGTTACATGCAATTAATTAAAGTTGAAGGGTTTAAAGAGCCAGATCCCAAACAACAATTTAATAATAAGTATTTTCCGTCCATCCAATAGCTTAATCTTTTGTTCCGTCGCTTCCCAAATACCTTCCAGGAAACATATTACTAGAATTACAATTGTTTTAAGTCAAAATATCCTCGAGTGAAAACCACTGTACACACGTGTATAGAACCAAACCAGAAAAGTGAGCATACTTAGCAGCCAAAGAGTCACACATTTCCTTTTGGTTGAGGGAGGAGACCAACACCGAGATAAAAGGAGAGTAACATTGGACTTAAATTCATCAGGTAGCTACAGAACAACTCCAAATAAAAGTGTCCTTAGTCTTGTTGTGTACCAAGGCAGCTGTTGCCACCAAGAGACCCACAACATATACATACTACTTAAAAAGACCAGTTCCAGTCATCAAAAACTATTACGAGTTAAATGTCACCAGCAGTAAACGCCCGCTTCGTGGCGATTACTTCAGACAGCTGTAACACTGGCAAGATATAAACGCAGCTACAAAGACGGACACAACAGAAGCTAGACAGAATGCTAACTTTATAATCACTGTTGAATCAGAAACATGAAGCCTTGCCAGTGAGAGATAGCATTGAGCTACCAAAGCTAATAAAGCCAGGCATGACACAAAGCCTTCCCTTCCTTTATCGCAGCACACACTGGCACTGTACTATATTACAAGTGAAGTACACCATGCTGGTTCTCCCTCGGGCGCCACATGTGTATTGATTCACAGCTTAAAATAGTCCCTGATTCACTCCTTCCTGTACGGCGAGGTTGCTGTGCCCATGTTGTATTATTGCTGAGTCTTGTTTGGAATGAAGATACATATTTATCAGCCTTCTTTAAATATCTACGTCTTCATTACAATTGAGACACAGGGTGTTTCTCCATCGCGAGGATGCTGGCTTGGTAGTCGCGTACTTCCAAGTCACTTCCTTCAGAAACGAAGCAAGTATACTTCCAAGCCACGGCTTCGGAAAACGAAGAAGAATGGAACAGGCTAACAAGTGCGCCACTCTCTCTAACGGTTTCAAACTGTACCGAAAATAAATACCTCACGATGTCTATCTAATTATGAACTTGCTTTACTTTCAGGAACACATTTTTGGTGATAACAAAGTAACATATCTACCAACACATGTTCTACGCCACTACATACTTACATTTAAATGTGTGCTGCATCGGTTCAGCCATTCTTCGCAAGGGTTTTTGAAATTGGTCCGTGCGCAAAGCATTGTGGGGATTTTAAGGACGCGAAGTCTACCCACGTGCAGCCGCGAAATTTCCCCCAAACCAAGGACGCGGCCTCGGTGGAATTCCAAGTATGCTGGAGATTGGAACAGTCCTTCGGCGGCACTCGATGACGTAGCATCCTTGAAATATTGGCTTGGAAGCCAGAATCCTCGAGATTGAGAAACGGCCACAGACGGTAGGAAAACTAACAATATTGGTATAAATGGTTGGTTTTGGTGTTTAAACGGGATTTGATGGCAATACGATGAATCTAAAACGATATAATCTTCTTCTGAACTGATTGTTATGCTTGTGATTGGAAAGGTACACAAAGAAGTAAAATAATTGTGTAGATCAGCGATACTCAACCCGCGGCTCCTTTAAGACTAGTTGCGGCTCTTTTAAGTCCCACTTAAAAAAAAAAAAAAAAAAAAAAAAATTATTAAAAAAAAAAAAAACCGAAAACAAAAAACATTGTCGGCAGAATTAATCAACATTTCATTATCACTCACAAGTCACACACCAGTCATCACACACATCAGTCTATTAAGCCGCCCCCCCCATCCCTCTGAACAACCAATCACAAATTATTTCAGGTTTCGCGCTCTGATTGCAGGTGCGCGAGATAATTGCTCCGTCACACTGGGAAAACTAGCTTACAGCACTATGCAAACATGGTAAAGGAATATAGGAAACGAAAATATGAAGAGGAATATCGAACATTTAAAGAGGACTGGGAACTCGAGTTTTCTTCGTCTCCACCGGTTCGGGAAAATGCATCTGCCTGCTTTGTGACGACGTCATTTCACAATTTAAAAAGGTCCAATTTGCAGCGGCATCACGACACAAAACACCCGCAGTTCAGTACCGACTTTCCGAAAGGTGGAGAGTTGAGGGCGGAAAAGCTGGCGAGACTCAAACAGAACCGAATTGCTCAAAAAAACTTATTCCACACTAATATGAGTGAAAGAGCGACAGAGGCATCCTACAAAATCACACATGAACTGATGAAAAAGATGAAGCCATATACTGATGGAGAACTGGTGAAGGATTGCAGACTGCTGGCTTGTTCAACGTTGTTTCCTGAGAAAAAAGACCTGGAACGAGAGGCAAAAAAAATTCAACTGTCGGATTCTACTGTAGCTAGGAGGGCATGCTGTCTGTTATCTGTTGCTATGGGCAGTCAGCGATGTGTGTGTTGTGGTTGCCGTGAAAATAATAAATCACAGTTATTGCACTGTACATTATGCTTTTCATTCCTTAGTAACATATTACTATTATCCATATTCTCAAATGCATAATGGTTTCAGGGAGGAAAGGAGCGTTTTTGGATTGTGGCTCTTGCAAACATATGTTTCCGTCAATGTGGCTCCTGATTAGGACCAGGTTGAGTACCACTGGTGGAGATAGTCTTGTCGCCATGCTTGCCGGTAAAGTACGGCTATGTTCACGGCATCGAACAAGCAACGGTTCAACATTAAGAAGAGAGAGAATACAAGTTATGAATGCTTCCAGAACATACTGCTGAGACCATGTGGGACAAAAGCCTGGGAATAAAGACTTGTTAACCTGATGAGTGACCACGGAGACAGAATAATTGGGTCTCATATGGTGTAATGAGACCGTTCATTCGATCCCAGCGAGACAAATGGACTGTGCAAGTATTGACACACGAAATGAATAACCTTTAATTTCCCGTGCAGAGGGAAAGCCCTGGGAGCCATAATGCCACGACCGTTTTCCAGTTCCAGAGTAATCATGCCATTAACAATTCATTACGTTTTTATGAAATCAGAACGACGGGGTCGAGAGCAGCTAATATTCCTCACAGCGCATATTTATACACCGAATGTACAAGTCGTCCGGGGTCTGATCCGAGGCTCTGATGACTGAAGCCATTAACCAGGCGGCCGACGAAGGCGTTAGTCATTACTGTCAGATTTAAGGTGTCGTGGAGTCAACACATTACAGGGTGTTGTAGGCGAGCGTGGACCGAGGGATGGGATTAATCTACAGGGGGAATGACTGGGGGGTTAACCATACATATCTCAGTTAATACTGCGTGTTGTCTACCTCAGTTAGAAGACATATGCAATATAGTATCTGATGTGAAATGGGGTTTTTTGAGAAAAGAAGACTTAAGCTCAAACATAAAACCCTGACATGAGTGAGTATTTTACCACTTCCTGTCCTCTGGTCTGGATGTCAATGGTTTTCTGAATGTTCTTTTGGTTGTTATCCTGAAATAAGGTCTGTGGTTAAAACAAGCGGAAGAGATTTTAACATTTAGTTATACGACATCACATACATCAGTAAATACCCCACTGGTGGATTTAAACACTTTGGTTGCTAACAAGAGTCAAAATGAGACGACTAAACGTCATCACGCCCAACATTAGCCACCTTTAGCTTAGCGGTGGTGACGTGATGTCATGTGACCGTGCTGTAGTTCCTTTATAGCCCAACATTAGCCTCCTTTAGCTTAGCGGTGGTGACGTGATGTCATGTGACCGTGCTGTAGTTCCTTTATAGCCCAACATTAGCCGCCTTTAGCTTAGCGGTGGTGACGTGAAGTCATGTGACCGTGCTGTAGTTCCTTTATAGCCCAACATTAGCCTCCTTTAGCTTAGCGGTGGTGACGTGAAGTCATGTGACCGTGCTGTAGTTCCTTTATAGCCCAACATTAGCCTCCTTTAGCTTAGCGGTGGTGACGTGAAGTCTTGTGACCGTGCTGTAATTCCTTTATAGCCCAACATTAGCCACCTTTAGCTTAGCGGTGGAGACGTGAAGTCATGTGACCGTGCTGTAGTTCCTTTATAGCCCAACATTAGCCTCCTTTAGCTTAGCGGTGGTGACGTGAAGTCATGTGACCGTGCTGTAGTTCCTTTATAGCCCAACATTAGCCTCCTTTAGCTTAGCGGTGGTGACGTGAAGTCATGTGACCGTGCTGTAGTTCCTTTATAGCCCAACATTAGCCTCCTTTAGCTTAGCGTGGTGACGTGAAGTCATGTGACCGTGCTGTAGTTCCTTTATAGCCCAACATTAGCCACCTTTAGCTTAGCGGTTGTGACGTGAAGTCATGTGACCGTGCTGTCGTTCCTTTATAGCCCAACATTAGCCACCTTTAGCTTAGCGGTGGTGACGTGAAGTCATGTGACCGTGCTGTAGTTCCTTTATAGCCCAACATTAGCCTCCTTTAGCTTAGCGGTGGTGACGTGAAGTCATGTGACCGTGCTGTAGTTCCTTTATAGCCCAACATTAGCCTCCTTTAGCTTAGCGGTGGTGACGTGAAGTCATGTGACCGTGCTGTAGTTCCTTTATAGCCCAACATTAGCCACCTTTAGCTTAGCGGTGGAGACGTGAAGTCATGTGACCGCGCTGTAGTTCCTTTATAGCGTAACATTAGCCACCTTTAGCTTAGCGGTGGTGACGTGAAGTCATGTGACCGCGCTGTAGTTCCTTTATAGCGTAACATTAGCCTCCTTTAGCTTAGCGGTGGTGACGTGAAGTCATGTGACCGTGCTGTAGTTCCTTTATAGCGTAACATTAGCCACCGTTAGCCTAGCGGTGGTGACGTGAAGTCATGTGACCGAGCTGTAGTTCCTTTATAGCCCAACATTAGCCGCCTTTAGCTTAGCGGTGGTGACGTGAAGTCATGTGACCGTGCTGTAGTTCCTTTATAGCCCAACATTAGCCACCTTTAGCTTAGCGGTGGTGACGTGAAGTCATGTGACCGTGCTGTAGTTCCTTTATAGCCCAACATTAGCCACCTTTAGCCTAGCGGTGGTGACGTGAAGTCATGTGACCGTGCTGTAGTTCCTTTATAGCGTAATATTAGCCACCTTTAGCTTAGCCGTTGTGACGTGAAGTCATGTGACCGTGCTGTAGTTCCTTTATAGCCCAACATTAGACGAGCGGTGGTGACGTGATGTCATGTGACCAAGCTGTCTTTATATTTTATCTCTCGCTGGCAAATGACAAAAATAAACTCCTTTTCTTACTTCTCATGAGTAAACCTGACCTGCTAACCCATCAGCTCCATGAACAGATTTGAGCATGATTTGGGTTGCAGACTTTGGCTAATCCGGGCTAACCATCAATCCCAGCAGGGAGTACTTTAGCCCTTGTGATTGGCCCAAATACTCATGGGTTTGGCAACCAGACGCGCCGTATTTAGACTGTTGGCCGAAGCCTTTTTGGATTACTGGGGTTCAGGACAGAAACCAGATAAATAGACTTCACTTTCCAGGTTTTCTGTATTGATTCTGGCTTCAGGCTTTGTGCAAAATCTGCATTTAATAAATGATTCTAGGCCTGGTAAAAAAAATCATTTCTGATGAAAACTTAACTAATGAAAAATAGCAGTCATGCAGCTTCTGGGTGTTTCCTTAGGGTTTCATGCAAGACACTTCTAAGATAATTCAATAGGAGGTATAGAGTGAATATTTAAACAGTCGTCTATTGTCTGTTCCTTTTATTTATTGTGTCGTTGTTGTTGTTGTTTTTAATACACTGTGTCCTCGATGTGTCAGGTGAGAAATCATGCCCGGGTGAGGACGCTCATAAATACTGTGAATACATTCCCAAGAACACCGCAGAGGGATTGTAGAAGAAGAAATCCCGATTGTGGAACAGCGGGATATTTCTGTGAACTTCTATTTACCTCGTGTTGAACTTCATCTCACTTATTTACTTTTCATTCTGCATCGTACATCTAAAGACAGGCGCCCATTCATCCACGCGGAGGACTGGTTTCTTCACTTAAGCACCACATTTACAGTATTTCTCCTTTTGGCACGGGGATATTAATGTACCCAACAGCAAGCAGCACTTTATCTCCGTCCCACACATCCACGAACACAATATCCTCTCACTTTTCTCCCAGCTTCCATTAATCTCTCTCTGCCTCTCGGTTCCTCTCTTCCTCCGCTGACCTGTGTTTCACAGTCTTTGAAACTCTATTCACCGTGGCCAGACATGAGGCTATTTAAACCACTTCTGAAAACATGCTTTGGTCTAGCGAGAATGTGTCGAGATGGTTTCCACATGTGCTGAACCCACTTCAAAGTTTCCACTTGGTTCAAATGAATAAATGGGTTGCAAACAAGTTTTATATCAAGAATGCTTGTTCTGATTTATGGTGTCTTTCCATCGGTTCTGATACAGGAACTTCTTCTCAGTTTGGTCTCGATAAACCCACTTCAGCGATTTATGTTTTATCGCTATAATATTGATCCACCTGTCTCCAACACACAGCGATAGTACCTGGCTTAAATCACCCGGTACCCAAAGCCGCATAAAACACAACAAAACAATGACATTTTCTATCAACAAAAATTGCAAGAAATCTATTTTTTATATATTCGAAACAATAAATAGCTCCAACACTGTAAATGCATTTGATTAAATCTAAAGTATTCTTTTGCGTAGGATGAGTTAAAAAGAAATGCGGTTTCCAAATGTCAGCTGTTCTACTTTTACAGAAGCGTATATTTAATAAGAAATTCAGCATGCCTTACTTTAGCAAATCCTTGATAAGTTATCTGCGCTCTACTGTAAACTAAAAGTCTGTTAGGAATTAGAGAAAAGACAACTTCTCCCCGTTAAAATTAGGACCGTTTTCCGATTATTAATTAGAAGCTGTAATTCTCAGATCGTTTACACACCGAATGAAAGATGGACCATGTTGTGAAATAAATCTATGGCTGACATTTGGAATGAAAAATAGGGGGAATTGATCAATTAGGAAGATATAATGGCTTGGCGAGCGTTATCAATCCTTCCCTATTGATTCAGTTTGACAGGTTCCTTCATATCGACGCGTCCAGGCAGGAGGAGTATTTTACAGAAACCTCTGGGGATAATCCGTCTCCGAACCCGAGTCTCTCCGAGCAAAACTCACGCCTTAATGCTCATTCAAATGGGACACCAATCATCATGAGGGATAAATGGCCTCTTCAGACATCAGCAGCTCTGCAGCAGCACGAAGCGTTACAGAACAACTCTCACATGGAAGATAAAGCTGCTGCGTGGAAACTGACGAGCAGGAAGACTCGCTTCATCGGGCGATTTATCTCAAACATAATCTCAGTTACAAGCATTCACACGACGGATGCTGTGAATACACACCAGAAAACTGATCTGAGGTGTAAGACATGAACTGAAACCTATGATCCCAAGATATCGTATCAATGCGATTGGATTTTATTGACTAAAAAGTGCAGTGTATCTCAAACTAAAGCTGCACTAGTCTTTCTTTTTGATATAAAACTTGTGATTTGGCAACTCCAGTTATGTAATTTAAATTTGAATGTACACAGTAAAAAGTATATTTACACAGTTCAGTTGAATACTTGATTCTGATTGGTCAATTCGGATAGTCCAGAGGTTGTTAATTTCCGCTAGCAGACTGTTGCTAAGGAGAGCAGACCGTTGCTAAGGAGAGCAGACCGTTGCTAAGGAGGATCAAGGGACCATGTGCAGTCATATCAATCCGCATAAAGAAGTCCGGTGGATTTAACTTCAGCTGTGGACAACAGACACTAGTTGTCATCCATCAGAAAATGCCATGGCATACTTTTTGAATATTCATTTTTCTATTTGTGGAGAGCAGGACACTTTGTATTTGTGATGGCTAAACTGTCGCCAGTAGAGCTAATAAAAAAGAAGTTAAAAAGACAGAGAGCTGGACGTCGGAGAAATCAACAGAACAGGAAATGAACACTAAAAGGAACATATGGACATGGGCGTCAGGATCCTGATCAGCTAATTGAAATATTTTTTGGAAAAATTGCAATTAGATGTTGTTCTCGACGTCCCCGCGCTATCAGACACTAACACGCCGAGGCTCTGCCTGCCTGACTATCATCACAACACACAACTGAGCCGTTTCCTCAATTAACCGAGCGGTAAACACGGAGCCCATAAAACACAACGACCCCTCGCAGAGCGGTAAGAAACACTAACGCCGTCAGATCAGCTCCCTGCTCTTCGGAAAGCACTTCCCCGTTGCTTCATGTTGATCTCCAGCGCTATAAAAGTGACGGAGGGACATCAATATTCCATAGTTCTTCACCCAGTCGCAGCGGTTGTTGTAAAAGACAATAATCTCGACTGAATAATGCTTACAATTGGTGTTCAGGCAACAAAGGAGTAAACAAAAGCGGTCTTCCTCCGAGGACCGAGAACAAGAGTTCCTACGTGCGAATCAGAACGCTCCGGACGATCTGGATATTGCCTCGCTCTGCCATCAGACATTATGAAGGCGTGGAGTGTGATTAAAGGTGGGGTAGGTAAGTTTCAGAAACCGGCTCGAGATACACTTTTTGCTATATTCCATGGAATGCTCTTAACATCCCGATAGCAATGAATATCTGAAGTGCTTTGACAACAAATCCATACAAAAAATGTCATCTGTAGAAGCCGTAATACTGTAAACAGTACAAAGGCCTACCTGCCTGTCAGCCTTCCATCGGGGCACAAACTTATCTCGTGCCCTCATTGGTCATGTGCGCGTTCGTGTGTGTTGGGGGAGGGGCTCTGTGAGGAAGTGGCAGATTTTCTCCGGTTGTGTATTTTCAAATTCTAGCGATCTCGAGCCGGTTTCTCAAACTTACCTACCCCACCTTTAAATGTACAAGTGATGGATCTTACGGCTCCGTTCCTTTCCGACAGCCGTTAAAAAGAGCTATTTTTCTTAAAGGGGGCGGGGTTAATAGATTTATCTGCACACTGATCACCAGGATAATGACTGACTGTATCGCCAGAAATCTACTTTTACTCAGAACATGAATAACTTGCTTCGTCTCTCAGCCAAACTACTACTACTATGTTGCGTGTATTTTGTTGTCTTGTGTTGTGATGTTTTTGTTTTGATGGCACCCTTGAAAGGGAGAGGCATTTATTATTATCTCGTTGTACATGTATAATGACATTAAACGATTCGATTCTATTCTATCATCTATACGGCACATTTGCATTCAGAAAAGCAAGTTCCCGTAGAGGCGAGTGGATTTAAGGCAGGCAGCGAACCAACGATAAAAAGAACGGCTCTCACCGAGTACGACTCGGTTCCCTTCGCTCGTACCAAAGCGCCGTTCAGAAGAATCGGATGTGTGTGTGTGTGTGTGTGTGTGTTAAAGCTAGCAGATGTGTGTTCTGTCCTGAGGCGAGCTTCTCAGAACCTTAAAGTGACAGGTTCATTGCTTTGACTCGTAAAAAAGAGCCGCTGTGTAAACGGATATCTCCTTTTTTCTAAACCCTGAGCAGAGAAGTGAGAAGTGCTGAGGGCGACATTTAAGAAAAGTTAGACGGTTGTAAAACATATTTTATATCTCATACGAGGTGTGCTATGCTGGGAGTGTGGCCTTCCCTTCCTGCCAGCAGAAGACGAGGGAACAGCTCCTGTAATAGATCATGTTTTCATTTCAAGGCTTTAACGCTGCACGCCTCATGTTTCTATTCAAACACTGGCTGCACGTAATCATGTCATCAGGGGAGCCATCCCTTTGTTGCCCTGGCTCTCAAAGGAGCACCTGAGATGCTTGGTCATGAAGTGAAGAGGTTGAGGGACACATGTGAACATTTAGGGCGGACGTGGCAAAGTCGATAGGGACTTGGCTCGGCAACTGGTCACTAGTTCAAGTCCCGGAAAGACCAAGTGCTGCCGAGGTGTCCCTGAGCAAGGCACCGTTCCCTACACTGCTCCCCGGGCGCCGTTCAAAATGGCAGCCCACTGCTCCTAACACTAGGATGGGTCGAATGCAGAGAAACCGTTTCCCCACGGGGATTAATAAAGTACATCACATCATCATTTGTTGAGGTGTGACCAAGAAGAAGGAAAAAGAAAAAAAAAAGTCAGAATACCGTAAAAGAAAAATCGATATTCGGGTAAAAATGTCAGAATTCAGAGAAAAAATGTTGTCATTCCGCGAAAAAAGAACATTTGGAGAGAAAAGTGAGAATTTCAACAAAAAAAATCAGATTTCCGAGAGAGAAAAGTGAGAAGTAAAAATATAGAATGTTATGCAGTATTCCCACGCACCATGTCAGACTCTCTGGAGCATGCGTTGACTGGTGACTTCCTGGTTTAAGTTAAGAGAGGAAACATGTGGAGTCAGATCTGCTCAGCTTTAAAATATCATTGTACTGCCGTCTACAGTATAGATATCTCTCCCCTCTCCATCCCTTTCAGCTTTCCTCCCACCCTCCCCATTAAACTCCGTTCCACCCCCACTCGAAACTTATTCCATTATCAGGTGAGCTGTCGCCGCTCTGAGCCTCGACCTCCTCACGCAGGACGCATCCATCAGTCTGCTGGTTGTATTCCTCGCTTAAAACAACCCTCTCATTTCCTGTGAAGCAAAGAGGGAAAATAAGCCGCGTGCAAAGGTCATGACACTTGGTGGATGGAGGATGCATGTTAGCTTTTGGAAATATGGCTTTTAAAGATGCAAAACATTATTTATTTTCGTAGAGAAAGTCCAGTAGACATCTGTGATTACGGTGGCCGACGAACGCAAAGGCCACGCAGCACGCTTCCACGAGGAGAAACACACGCCGCTTCAGATACGATGCGAATAAAAACACCGATAATAATCTGATTTAATTACTTTTAAATTAATAAATAATAAATAAATAATAATAAATGAATTCCATCGGCAGCTGTTCCAGAAGGCACCGAGCGCCCGGCGGTGGATGGCCTGTCTTTGGAGCGAGCGCTGTGGAATGCCGTCGCCCCGGTGGGTTTGATCTCCGAGAGCCGCTCTGAACGTGGGGAATCAAAGTGGACGGAGCAAAGCATGCTGGGTAAAGAGCCCCAGAGCACATACCAGCTGTGACAAATGCAGCTTTGGTGAAAACAGATTGAATTATTCAGACTCGGAGGCGCGGCGCGGGACGGGAGAGAGATCATTGGTTTGTGTTCGGCTGTCCATCCGTCATTCAGCGAGGCGACGCAGAGGTCACCATC
>NW_027263037.1:15000-21039 GCF_902827115.2 Pseudochaenichthys georgianus | reverse complement strand
GTTGATGTAGAAGAGACATGAATAAGAGGGGACACGTGTTGATGTAGAAGAGACATGGAGAAGAGGGGACACGTGTTGATGTAGAAGAGACATGAAGAAGAGGGGACACATGTTGATGTAGAAGAGACATGAAGAAGAGGGGACACATGTTGATGTAGAAGAGACATGGAGAAGAGGGGACACATGTTGATGTAGAAGAGACATGAAGTAGAGGGGACACATGTTGATGTAGAAGAGACATGAAGAAGAGGGGACACATGTTGATGTAGAAGAGACATGAAGTAGAGGGGACACATGTTGATGTAGAAGAGACATGGAGAAGAGGGGACACAGTGTTGATGTAGAAGAGACATGGAAGAAGAGGGGACACATGTTGATGTAGAAGAGACATGAAGAAGAGGGGACACATGTTGATGTAGAAGAGACATGAAGAAGAGTGGACACATGTTGATGTAGAAGAGACATGAAGAAGAGGGGACACATGTTGATGTAGAAGAGACATAAGGAAGAGGGACACATGTTGATGTAGAAGAGACATGAAGAAGAGGGGACACATGTTGATGTAGAAGAGACATAAGGAAGAGGGACACATGTTGATGTAGAAGAGACATGAAGTAGAGGGGACACATGTTGATGTAGAAGAGACATGAAGAAGAGGGGACACATGTTGATGTAGAAGAGACATGAAGAAGAGGGGACACGTGTTGATGTAGAAGAGACATGAAGAAGAGGGGACACATGTTGATGTAGAAGAGACATGGAGAAGTGGATTTTGCATAATAGGTCCTCTTTAATATCAATCAAGAAACATATTACAGATAAACCTATACATGTACAGAATACCCCTCCAGTACCGAGGGACAGTTTAGCGATAGAGCAGCCATACGTCTCATTTCTGTCCTTTCCGAACAGATTCCCTTAATATGTTTAGAAGGAAACAGAAAGCGATGTGTTCAGATTTGTATTGATGCACGCCCATGGTTTGAACTCAATCAATATACACAACAGAATAATGAAGGGGAGGTGTTAGCACGTTCTTCGGCCCAGATCCTTTAACATCGAGTCCGATTCGATATTCGCTGAGTTGGACAAAACGCTGGAGAGAATTAAAATGGTACAGAAATAAATGGCTTCAGTGAAGAGCGGATATGATGGAGATCGGTTGCATGTTCGTTGATACAAATCCATTTAAACATCTGCAGAGAAACTAGAAAACAATGTCACCCAGCAGCATTGACGTGCAGTGAAAAAACGACTCAAACATCGGTGGAACAAATCAATAGATGGATGGTTTGAATATTACTTTATTCCCATTGAAGCATTGTGCCTGAATTCTGACATTTAATCAAGTTCTTGTCAGCTGCCCGGTCATTACCGAGATTACAGACCCTCCGATTCCTTTAGCCTATTTTCGACTGACCTTGGGGGTTCTTGATGCAGAACTCATAGGGAGGTGATTTTAGGAAGACGTTAAGAACAGTCTGGGAAAGTCTGGTGCGTACTGTCGACACATCACATGACCAAACCAAAATTAATGTTTTACTACTTTTCAAAAAGAATATTATGTTTGTGAGTTTGAAGCCTATTATATCTTCTCCATTGTAGTCCTACAACTTTTAAACACATATAACAATATAATTCCATTTATTTAAGAACATGATATTTCAATAACTTCAAGGCTACAAAAACTGTTATAATATTTAACTGACATTCTGAGAAAACCGATGAAATACTTTGACAGAGAACATATTGCCGATAGAACTTTTCAAGCCACACCACTTTTGGGATTAATATGTTTTTAGCTATTAAATGTTAGCTCGTAACACATTTTCATGTAATATGTTTTCAGGCTACTAACTATTAGCAAGTAGCTCGTTTTTTAGCTACTAAATGTTAGCTCGTAACACATTTTCATGTAATACGTTTTCAGGCTACTAACTATTAGCAAGTAGCTCGTTTTTTAGCTACCAAATGTTAGGTAGTAACACGTTTACATGTAAAACCTGTTCAAGATACTTAATATAAGCAAGTTTTTAAGCTACTAAATGTTCAACCCAGTCTCACGGCATTTTGTGTTATAGTCACGAAATTAATCTATCGATTCGTGTTCACCAACACGATTTCCCCCTTTTTTTCGTGTCACACAGAACGATTTTAAAAGCAATAAATAATAACAAATTTGAAGGAAAAACAGATTTTTAATTTCGGTATTCTGACGGAACGATTTTAGAAGCAATGTATTTCTATTGGTAGTATGTTTCGTGCCTGCACCAAATAATACATATGTCAGTATTCTGAGGCTCTGAGCCATTTCTTTTCCTCGCGGACGGCACAAAAACCCCGACATTAAACCGTTTTAAATAAAAGGGATAGGGTTAGGCTTAGGGTAAGACAATGTTTTTATGAACCACACAGCTTCCGGTCTTCCAAGACCCGATCAGACAAAAAGACGAGCTGCAGGCACGAAACACACTACCAATAGAAATACATTGCTTTTAAAATAGTTCTGCGTGACACGAATCAATAGATTAAATGAATTTCGCGACTATAACACAACATGCCGTGAGACTGGGTTGAAATGTTAGGTAGTAACACGTTTACATCTAAAACACGTTTACATGTAAATAGTTCTCAAACTACTTAATATTAGCTAGTAGCATGTTTTTAAGCTACTTAAAGTTAGCTAGTAACACGTTTACATGTAAATAGTTCTCAAGCTACTTAATATTAGCTAGTAGCATGTTTTTAAGCTACTTAAAGTTAGCTAGTAACACGTTTACATGTAAATAGTTCTCAAGCTACTTAATATTAGCTAGTAGCATGTTTCTAAGCTACTTAAAGTTAGGTAGTAACACGTTTACATGTAAATAGTTCTCAAACTACTTAATATTAGCTAGTAGCATGTTTTTAAGCTACTTAAAGTTAGCTAGTAACACGTTTACATGTAAATAGTTCTCAAACTACTTAATATTAGCTAGTAGCATGTTTCTAAGCTACTTAAAGTTAGGTAGTAACACGTTTACATGTAAATAGTTCTCAAACTACTTAATATTAGCTAGGAGCATGTTTTGAGCTACTTAAAGTTAGCTAGTAACACGTTTACATGTAAATAGTTCTCAAACTACTTAATATTAGCTAGTAGCATGTTTTGAGCTACTAAATGTTAGCTTGTGACACGTTTTTAAACTAATACATTGAAGTTAGTGACTTGTTTAAGGGACTACATGTTTGCTAGCATCACGTTTTCAAGCTACTAAATGTTAGCTAGTAAGACAGTTGAAAGCTCAATGTTATCTTGACTGAATATTATATAGTGAGTGACATATTTTAAAGCCACTAATTGTTAGCTGGTGACACATTTTTAAGCTACCCAACGTTAGCAAGTGACATGTTTTCAAATTTAGTCAACTTTAGTGTGTAACAGTTGTTCCAAGTTGTCCTACTTAGCATTAGAAAGCTAATCCTTACCCTGCTAACACTAAAGCAGGGTTGCCAACTCTCACGCTTTCTGACACACGCTTTCACTCTCAATGTCACGCTCTCACGCTGCCCAAACTATTCTCACGCCAAAAACAAGATGAACCGGCGATCGTTTTTGGTTAGTTATTTACAATGTTGAGTTGACAGCTGCTCAAGCTGTCGATCCGCTCCCTCCCCGCCCCCACCAATCGTAACAACGTCAACAGACAGCAGAGCAGTGGGAGCCGGTTGGTCAATCCCCGACCCGTATTGCGCAAGCGCAGATCTAAGATCCAGCAGAAATGATCAAAAGTAAAAGTCTGCTGCTTATTGTTCTACTCGGCCAAAATAGAGTCAAAGAGTGAGAGTGCGTTAATTAATATATTTGGCGTAAGTCTGTAGATTTGTTTGTGTGTGTGTGTTTCATGTATAGGCCTCTCACGATAATTAATTTGGTTGGATACATTTTCCTGGAAATTATTGCGATAAAGCAGTGCTTCTCAAAATGTGGTCCGCGGACCACTGGTGGTCCGTGAGCACCCCCTAGTGGTCCGTGAGTATATTGGTAACATTTCACATTTGAAATAAATAAATACATTTAAGTTTTGCAGAAATATCTCCGCAATGGAGCGAGCTTAAGTTTCACTTTCAATTGCATGATATAGCCCAGCGCAACACCTTCATCACACATGTTTGTACAATTTCCAGGCGATTTGTGATGTGATTTTGGATATTTGTGGAGTTCGGTGGCCCGCGAGTGTTTTATTGGTTAAGTGGTCCTTGGTATAAAAACGTTTGAGAAACACTGCGATAAACGATAATATTGTCGGCACCGTTGTATGACCATTTTAGACCACTGACATAATGATAATATATAATAATAATTCAAGTACATCCTTTCAAACTGCTAGTCACATCCTCATGTAAATGGAAATTGATCGAGGTCAGAAAAGTTATCGAGTTCTTTTTTATTTATCGTACGATAATTTAATGAATTGCTTATCGCGACAGTGGATAATAAAACAGTGGAAACAAACATGTGTTTGACTTTCATTACTGAATGAAACTGTGTGCCCTTTATAGTCTGTGTCCAATATTGTGTATTTGTATATATTGTATATCCTATATATATGCTAAGGTCCCGCTGCTGACACGATAGCAGTCATTTAGTGCGCATATGTGTAATTAAATATCAAAATCTCACTCATGCCAGGTACCCAAAGTTGGCAACCCTGTAGAAAGTACAGTAACAAGTATTTAGGTCGGAAGTGAGCACGAAACAAAGCTTTATATGTCTCCTTCCTTTTCAACATGCCAATGGCATAAAGTATATCCACGCACCTGAACGCGATGCAGTGTTTCTTTGCTTCTTCGTGTACAGTTGGAACACCCCGCAGTTCGTCACGAGGGCTCATTGATTCTTGAAGCTATTTAACCCGCGGGAGGGTTTTAATGAATTAATCACATGCTGAATTCCCTTACAAAACTGTCCATGAAATGATTATGATCCAGTCTGCCGTATCTGAGCAAGGCGACCCACGGTAATTTAGTTTGATGGTGGTGCTCGGTGTGGAAGCGCTGCCTCTTTCATGTGCTGCACTTCCCACCTTATGACTATTTTAGCAGGGAGGAGGACTGGGACTTCTCTGCAGCAGAAGTTATTCGAAGGGCATGTTGCTCGGCTTTAAATACTGTTTCAATTTGCAATGCAAATGAGTCTCGTGTGAATAATCCTCTCGGTTAATGCTCTGGCATCGTCGTGTCTGTCGCGGGGTTTATGCTCGCCGGGGAAACCACTTCCTGCTGGAGCTAAACGGACCAACAGCATTTATCACCAGGGTTTCTTTCACACCTTCTTTCAACAACACAAGTGCGGAGAAGCCCAATTGTCCAAAGCTTGTTATCCTGAGGATAAATGCTCATTGTTCCCAAGGCCAGTTGCTCGGAAAACACTTCAATTATTCGCATAAACGGATAATTATTCTGCCGGATGAAAGCCAATAAATGTCCAATCCTACTCTGAATCTTATTGGTTTACCGTCATCGTTTAACCTTCATACCAACTCGCTCATCATGCCTAAACCTAACAAATGAAACGAGTACTAGCCGATCAGTTAGATCGAGACACATCACGCTAGGAAACAGTATACATTATTCGTGTCTTGCTGCACAACAATAAGCAATTTATTTTCTTTCCTGCGAGGAGAGAGAGTGTTCGGAGCAATGGGCCTTCAGAAACAATGGACATTTGCTTTTTGGGATAACAGGCTTTTGGACAAATGGGATTTTGGTCATATGTGGTGTTTTTCTAAATAATGGAACAATGGGTATTCCCTGAACACTCAGCCGACTTGCAGTGTTTCATAATTCTGAGCGGAAATGAATTGCCTAGCTTTAAAATGTGTCGAGGATTGGCCGATTTGGGTTGATTTTGAGTGACTTTGTATATTCACCTGGCGATGGTAGGTAGGTAGGTAGGTAGGTAGGTAGGTAGGTAGGTAGGTAGGTAGGTAGGTAGGTAGGTAGGTAGGTAGGTAGGTAGGTGGGTAGGTAGGTAGGTAGGTAGGTAGGTAGGTAGGT
>NW_027263037.1:0-7500 GCF_902827115.2 Pseudochaenichthys georgianus | reverse complement strand
AGGTCTGTGCGCGGTGTGATGCGGCTCGGACGCACTTTCAATAGTACATTTTTCAGTGTAGACCGTCCCTCCTTCTCTGGACCGAGCAGCTTCCGTGTTGCTGTGTCTCCTTTTGTGAGGAACCTGCAATCAACAACACGTGCTTTTATTACAAGCTGCTTGTTGCCTTTTCACTGAACAACTCATCTGCAATAGATTAGAACCCATGCCCGAGTCCTGCATTAGTTCCTGTCCCTGCCGTAAAGTAGAACGTTCCACTTTCAGGATGTCCCGCTGAGCAGCAGCAATGTCTTCAACGTGTTTTATTACATGCTGTATTTCTTAAGAGATGAATAGAAGAACGAGATCCTTCACAGCATCCTTGCTCTCCCTGGTGCTCAAAGAGAGGAGATGTTTAATTAACTCCCAATGGGACTAACTTTGAGAGTACTTACTAGAAAACACACTATTCTCCAAGGAACCTTTTGAGTGCAGGACTTTAACAGAGTATTCCTACACTCTGAGTATTTCTACTTGTACTCTCTGAGTACTTCTACTTTTACTCAAGTACAAGATCTGAGTACTTCTACTTTTACTCAAGTTCAAGATCTGAGTACTTCTACTTTTACTCAAGTACAAGATCTGAGTACTTCTACTTTTACTCAAGTAAAATATCTGAGTACTTCTACTTTTACTCAAGTACAAGATCTGAGTACTTCTACTTTTACTCAAGATCTGAGTACTTCTACTTTTACTCAAGTACAAGATCTGAGTACTTCTGCTTTTACTCAAGTTCAAGATCTGAGTACTTCTACTTTTACTCAAGTTCAAGATCTGAGTACTTCTGCTTTTACTCAAGTTCAAGTTCTGAGTACTTCTACTTTTACTCAAGTACAAGATCTGAGTACTTCTACTTTTACTCAAGTTCAATATCTGAGTACTTCTGCTTTTACTCAAGATCTGAGTACTTCTACTTTTACTCAAGTTCAAGATCTGAGTACTTCTGCTTTTACTCAAGTTCAAGATCTGAGTACTTCTACTTTTACTCAAGTACAAGATCTGAGTACTTCTACTTGTACTCATGTACAAGATCTGAGTACTTCCACTTTTACTCAAGTTCAAGATCTGAGTACTTCTACTTGTACTCATGTACAAGATCTGAGTACTTCCACTTTTACTCAAGTTCAAGATCTGAGTACTTCTACGTTTAATCAAGTACAAGATCTGAGTACTTCTACTTTTACTCAAGTACAAGATCTGAGTACTTCTACTTGTACTCAAGTACAAGATCTGAGTACTTCTACTTTTACTCAAGTTCAAGATCTGAGTACTTCTACTTTTACTCAAGTACAAGATCTGAGTACTTCTACTTTTACTCAAGTACAATATCTGAGTACTTCTACTTTTACTCAAGTACAAGATCTGAGTACTTCTACTTTAAAGTATAAGATCTGAGTACTTCTACTTTTACTCAAAGTAGTGTTACCAATGCCATATCAATCTCATTAGTATGCAGAAAAAGTGACAGGTCGCCCCGCCCCTTTTCGACCGGAAGTCCCGCCTTATTTGACCGGAAGTCCCGCCTTTTTATTTTTATTTTGAAAACCGGAAGTCCCGCCTCGTTCGACCGGAAGTCCCGCCTCGTTCGACCGGATGTCCCGCCCCCGCTTCCGGCGGATGTCCCGCCCCCGCTTCCGGTTTACAAAATTAAAAAATTAAAAATTTAAATTTAAAAAATGAGAAAAATAAAATGCCGTTGTTTTCAATCAATTAATATGTCTAGGATATATGTCCCGCCTCCTAACCACTTCCTGTGTGGTTAATCCTGTATACAGTATCGAATGTAACTTACAAATACTTGCAAATAACATGAAATTAATCAAAAGTAAAAGCATCTAAAAACATATATTTAAACCTCTCTGTTTTTGCAAACAGGACATGACAGGACATGAGGGGAGAAAACATATGGTGAAGGAGGGGGAACACACACACACACACACACACACACACACACACACACACACACACACACACACACACACACACACTTTCCCCGCCCCTCACCCTCTCCCTCTGTCTAAATAAAAAGCCAGCGTCACTCATTTTTCAAGTCGGGAGAAAATGGCCAAGAGACGTCTTGATATGAATTTAATCAGCGAGACACCGGTGACAACTTACAGCCATCCATTGGGTGCTCCAAATCAAAGTAAAGCATATAAAAAATAGATATTTTAAAAAGTCAGCCTTTTGAACTACATTTCTACAATCTGAAGAATGGAGAAACGTATGGACCTCGTAGTGTTAAAGCGACACTGACCTCAACAGATTGGGCTGTGTTAACTCTGGTGTCTTCCCGAGATCTACACGCAACCATGAAGGGAGAGAGCATATGGTGGTCGGGGGAGGAACACACACACACACACACACACACACACACACACACACACTTTCCTCACCCCTCACCCCTCCCCCGTTAGAGGTTGGTTAAATAAAAAAAGCCAGCGTCACTCTTAAATATTTTTCAAGTCGAGAGAAAATGGCCAAGAGACGTCTTGATATGAGTTTAATCAGCGAGACACCGGTGACAACTTACAGACATCCGTTGGGTGCTCCAATCAAGAAACGAATACAGTTTGTATGCCGGGTTCAGACGCCTACAGCTGAAGATATGCTTCAGTCTCCTCTGTCTTGAAGGCATTCTTAAGCACATAAATGTAACATTAGGCTATGCATAAAATAACCAAACGATTATTTCATTAACTAATTTGAACAGTAATTCACATCATCATCTCATAACAAAATAAGCAACAAGTGACTTGATTTTTTAAATGAAAACCAGGGATATCTTTTGTTTTACGGTCCATATCTCATTAAAAATATCTAATGTTAGTAACTATTAAAGAAAGAATGGGGACAATTCTGTGTTAATGTAGTTTGACCATTGTAACTGCTGTGCAGACATACTGATAAAATAGGGCTTCTAACTAATTACCTTAAATAAAATCACTAATTAATTAAACCAGTTCAATACGCATTATTCTTATTCTTATCATTCTTTATGAGCGCAGTAACGGTAAGGTATCTAATTACTTATTTATCTAGTATTCCATCACATAATAACAGAGATGGTTAAACTGAAGTAGAGACATGGCAGAAATCCTACAATGAAGCAGGATAGTGAAGGGGAAGTCTCTTTTGAAGAGGGTTTTAATAGTTTAAAGATCTTAATGCCCCCTTGATCATATCTTTTTTTTAAAAGACTGTTTCTCTAAAAGGCAGGTTTTGTGATTTTTAAGACTTTTTACAGACACTCGGCAGATTTGTGTGTAATTCTCTCACAAAGGAACAGTAAGTCTCTTACTTTTTTGATAGCGTTTTTTATGTATGACAACTTTACAACTGGTAGAAAGTACAAAGTACTTTTTCTGAGCAGATTTTCTTTAAGACTGTGACTCTTAACACACCAACCCCCCGAGAGCCAGACATACTCATCCCCTTTTCAACGTATTTTGTTTTTGTCTTTCTCGCTTTTTTTTTCCATTGTATTTTTGAAAAAACTACATAGTGATTGCTAGCAAAAATACAACATGCAACTAATACATTATACAATATTACGACTTTTGGCGATATTTTCAACACAATATACTTGTACCCTTTTTTTTTTTGTAGGACTTCAAGATATTTTGCATGTCATACATAAACACGGTGTCATCTTTCTTGAAACTGACGTGCTGTCCGTTTTACAAACAAGTTATGTTTATGCTTCTTCATCCTCTGAATGTTCCTCCCCCGTCCCTCTTCACAACAACAATCAAGGTGGATCTGTGAAATGAAACACCTCTTCCCAAAGCGTGACTACCCTATTGAGGGCATGCAGTAGGGGCAGTAGGGTCTAAATCGATGGGCCAGATATACTAACATGCAGAACGTACGGTATGTTTGAAAAAGACTAACCATTTATCCAGTTCAAGCTGTCTTTAAGATGTGACATCGCGCTCTGACTATTTCCCGTAAAATCGTGACAAACTATTACTTGTTCTTACATTTGACCTCTTGCTGCTTGGTTGAAAATGATAGATGAAAAAGAACTTTTTTAAAAAGAGTCAAACCACAAATGTTTTAAGATTGTTACAAAATGTAAAAAATAAAAAAGGTCTGGAGACAAAATTAATTCAGGTGACTCTGGCTTTATTAGGACAACAAACATATAATACAAATGGGTTAGGGGTTAAATATAACCATCGTGGACTTAATAGTCTAACAAAATACTTTTATCTGAATACATTTGTTCTTTTTAAGAGCACTTTTTGAAATTATTTATTTATTATTTCAGTGGAACAATCCAGTTTTTGTTAACATCAATGCTTTCTTCTCTTTTTCTTGTGTTACTAAGATACTTTTAAACACACTTTGGTGTATGCAACACTTGTTCAGATAAACAAGGTTTTTTCTTTTCTGATAAACTTACATATTTTAGTTATTTTATGTTACCAAGATACTTTGAGATACACCCTGATGTACGCAACACTTAACAAAGGGTATAATATGAAGTAGTTGGTAAGGAAGGGGTTTTTCTTTAAGGGTGCAGAACTTTAGAACAGGGTAAAATATTCATTAATTTGTATTGAATTGAGTTTTCTTTTTTTGATTTTCAACATACTATATGACTTTTTACATATTTCTGACGTACTATACTTTTTTGACTTTTTTCTGTAGAATCTTGACAAAACTATTACTTGTTCTTAAATGATGACCTATTGCTGGAGATGAGATGAAAAAGCTACAACGCTTAAAGAACTTTTTTCTAAAAACTCTCAATTCTACACTGACTCCCCCCACTCAACGCAATAAGTCCCACCCCACTCAGCAAATCATCTAAAACGAAGGACCCCACCATGACGACCGTTGAAAACTAGCCATGGATCTGAGAAAAACCAAGTCTGATGTAGCCTACCCTTATTATCACCAGGATAATGGATATGGGCTTAATGACTGGATGGTACAAAGTAGGGGAGAGGATGTTCCCGAAGAAGAGCTCTCCTCTATATGTAATAGTATTGTAAACGAAACATTTAAAGTGGTCCTGGAATCTTCATTTTTCAGAAACATTCTGTAACATTACCGAAGAAATTACACTTACTCTTTTTCTTGTGTTACCAAGATACTTTTAGATACAGTTTGGTGTCTGAAAACTGAAACTGGTTGAATATGAAGTACTTTATAAGGAATTCGGATTCTTTTAAAGGCAGATTTTGGCTTTTTTCTCTTGCCAAGATACTTTTAGACACACTTTGAGGGATGCAAAACCTTAAAACTAGAAAATGAAGTACAGTCTGATTAGATTTTTTCTAACACTTGGCAGATTTGGGTGTAATTCTCTCACAAAAGAACTGTAAGATACACTTTTTATGTATGCAACACCTTAAACTTTTTTTTTTTTTTTGAAAATAAAATACTTTGTCTGAATACATTTTCTTTAAAGGCACTTTTTTTTATTTTAACGCTATTTCAGTGGAAAAATACAGTTTTGTTGACATCAAGGCTTTTTTCTCTTTTCTTGTGTTACTAAGATACTTTTAGACACACTTTGATGTATGCAACACTTGTTCAGTTAAACAAGGTTTTTTTTTTTCTGATAAACTTACATATTTTAGTTATTTTATGTTACCAAGATACTTTGAGATACACCCTGATGTACGCAACACTTAACAAAGGGTATAATATGAAGTAGTTGGTAAGGAAGGGGTTTTTCTTTAAGGGTGAAAAACTTTAGAACAGGGTAAAATATTCATTAATTTGTATTGAATTGAGTTTTCTTTTTTGATTTTCAACATACTATTTGTACACAATGACTTTTCCAGGACGCGCTTCGGAAGCCTTTCAGCACAAGCTTGTAAAATGCAGATGCCTCAAGGAGAGACTTGAAATATCCATACAGAGTTGGATGGAGAAGAAGAAGAAGACTAACAAACAGCAGTCGGATGGAGAAGAAGCCAGGGACTTGTTCGATGCAGTGACTTTTTTCTTTAAGTAAAATAAAAATGGGAAACTACTATGCAAAACGCTCTGTATATATTGATCATAATGTAGTCATTACCCGTTTAATAAGTGTGGTGATGGGGACGATTGAAAACAGAATGAGTAGTGACCCCTGTGTAAAAAGAATGGCCGAAGTTTGTAAACTGGAAGACATTTTGGATATCGTTCGTTCTGGCAGTACTATTCCGGGTCATTGGGAAACGATTGTAAACGAAACATTTAAAGTGGTCCTGGAATCTTCATTTTCTGAAACATTCTGTAACATTATCTCAGAAATGAAACAAACATCAAAAGTGTATCATGTGCTCTCATTGTATGCTCTGTTTGTAGATGTAATGCATCTGTGTGTTGAAAACAGCATACACGTGAATATTTTTGACTGAAGTGAAAAAACTCCATCACGATATCTCCAGTAATATGGGGAATTCTAAGCTGGAGACTGTCCTGGGGATGCTACAATCAGTATAACTATTGATTTTGTGTGTGAAAAAAATAAAAAAAAGTGTTTTTTACATCTAAAAACTGTTGTCATCATTATAGCAAGGGGAGCGTGTCTGATACATGTGTATTACAGTCCTTCTTGTTGTGTTTTTCAGTGTTTTCTGTGTGTCTGTACACACAAAGCACACTTCATTATCTACTTTTCAGCTTTTTTAAAAAGAAAAGTGTATCTTTCGGTAACTTTCTCAGAGAATTTAAGCATAAATCTGTCAAATGTTCAAAACAGCCTTGTTTCACTGAAATACCCTCAAAATGACAAACTGCCATTAAGAGTCAGATTCTTAACCAAATCTACTGACACAAAGTACTTCATTATCTACTTTTCAGCTTTTAATACAAAAGTGTATCTTTCGGTAACCTTCTTGAGAGAATTAAGCATAAATCTGTCAAAGATTCTTAACCAAATCTACTGAAACAAAGTACTTCATTATTTACTTTTCAGCTTTTTATACACAAAGTGTATCTTTCAGTAACTTTACCAGAGAATTTAAGCATACATCTGTCAAATGTTCAAAACAGCCTTGTTTCACTGAAATACCCTCAAAATGACAAACTGCCATTAAGAGTCAGAATCCTAACGAAATCTCCTCAAACAGAGTACTTTCTACAGATGAAGCCTCCCACTCAACGCAATATGTCCCACCCACTCAGCAAATCATATAAAACTAAGGACGACCGTTAAAAACTAGCCATGGATCTGAGAAAAACCAGGTCTCATGTAGCCTGCCCTTATTATCACCAGGATAATGGATATGGGCTTAATGACTGGATGCTACAAAGTAGGGGAGAGGATGTCCCCGAAGAAGAGCTCTCCTCTATATCATATCCATGTAAGGTCTTTAGGACAAAAGAGGACCATGATAACATGACATATGAAGCATATCTTTCTTTAAAAGATGGTATTATAGATAACCTTTATAGAAACAGTATATCTCATGCCACTCGCCAGAGACATAGCTTTGCCACTTGTCTCTTGGCAGG